>NC_090646.1:325897827-326005327 GCF_040937935.1 Hyperolius riggenbachi | reverse complement strand
GCAGCTTCAGGAAGTCGTTTGCTGTTGCTGTGTTTGAATGCCAACAGAAGCCACTGAAATCCAATGAAAGCCAACAAAAGCCTGTATTTCCACTTTCTGCAGACACAAATCCCAGTTCTTTTCTGCAAAAGCCACCAAAAGCACAGAAAACGCAACACTCTCAAACACTACACACTGAAAGCTTTCAAAAGCTTAGCTGTTAAACTCTGGCGTTCTTGGGGGGGAAAAAAGACCGCTTTTGAACAAGACTGAGCAGAAGCTCGTCAGAAACCCGTGTGAACCAGCCCATACTCTTTTCATTTCAATGTATTCTTTTAAATGTACTGGCTTTTTTAGTGTTTTAGTGCTCCAGGCACAGTGTGTTTGTGTGCGGCCCATCTCATCACAGCTCACAACCTGGCACTAGTCTTTGGTACTGTTGATTGGGGACCACTTCTTTAAACAATTGCACATGTATTTGCATGATTTTTATTATTATACAATTCGACAAGGAGGGATTGCTTTTTTTGTTTTTACCTTTTGTTTTGAGACTGATGGTTTGTCACTTTAATATTGGATATCAAATTGTGATGCTTTTTAAATACTAGTAATCATTTCCATGTATCCATATTCTCTTTAAAACATTTTTGGGATTGTCATATAATTGTATGATCTGTGTTAATGGTACCCTTTTTAAGTCCCGCTTTATTAATCTGTAAATAAAGTTCCCACAGGTTCTCTGTGAGTTTGTAAACAAATGGCAGATCAATACCAGAAGTTCTGTGACAAGAACAGAAATCAGTTGGTATAGCAATTTCAGAGAATGTCCAGCCTGCACTTTGGTGTCAAATCAAAGGGACCACTCCTACATCTGGATTCAATATCCTGATTATCCAACACCATGGTAGTGCCATCCTTTGATAGCCACTTAGCAGCTAATTATCTCCCAGTTAAAATAGTCTTCTATTGTTATGGTTCTCTCCCCAGGAAGCCCCCCCTGCAAGTGAAAAGTAACTTAATGGATGCCTCCTCACCTTCTCTCCCCTTTTTCAGAGTGCCTTGCCTCTGTAGTAAACAATGTAATTCATTTCTATTTGATGCTCTGCAGTGTGTCAGTCTGTTAAATTTGGGTGGTGTAGCTTTACTGGATTAAAAATAAACATTAAGTACATTGAAATTAAACACGTTACTTCTGTTTTGCATAGCTGTGGTTCATATACTGAGTAAGGGCCGGTGCACACCAAAAAGCGCTAGCGTAATTGCAAACGCTCAGCAAATTTTTTAAGTGATTTTCAGGACGATTCTAGGCATATGCCTGGCGATTTTCTAATCAAGCCTATTGATTTGTAGAGCGTTTTGGTGTAGCGTTTTTTATTTTGTGTTACAGTAGAGCTGGAACTGAACAGCTTCTGTAACAAAAAAGCTTTGAAATTGCTCTGTTCTAGCGCTTTTCAGAGCGATTTTCCACTTTCCCATACTTAACATTGAGGCTAAATCGCCTCAGGAAAGTACAGAAATTCTGCAGGACCCGCGTTTGCGTTTGGGAGAAAATCACATCGCTCTGGTGTGTCCCATTTTAAAAGTGCTCAGAAGCACTCTTGGTGTGCACCAGCCCTCATATGATACTCTCAGGTTACCTCAAAGAGCTTTTTTCCTTCAGAAACTCCATTTACTTTTTTGTTTAAATGTTGGAATTGTCTGTGTGTGGAGAACAAAGGAATAATGATGGTACTGTGTATGATAGCCTTCCAGCGAGAGCGGAACAATGTGATCTGACACTGCTCTTGCCTTAGATCCGATATACTGGTTTCTTAAGTGATATCGGGGGACACCTGTATATGTTCTAGATTTGCAACTAAGAGTGCGCAATGGGTGCCTTGGATGGTTGTCATCCAGACAGAGCAGCACTTTGATGTACTTTTTATGTATCTACCAATTAATCCATTAATGTTTTAAAATGATGGATCCCCTCCTTGAATTAAGTAATTATAAGGAGTGCAATAAAAGTTGTAAAAGAGAAATTAGGCTGGCAAAGATTGAAGCTGAAAATCAATTCGCTAGGGATATCAAATCTAGCCCAAAGAAGTTTTACAAGTACATCAACTCTAAAAAAAAATATTAAAGAGAACCCGAGGTGGGTTTGAAGAATGTTATCTGCATACAGAGGCTGGATCTGCCTATACAGCCCAGCCTCTGTTGCTATCCCAAACCCCCAGAAGAGTCTCAATCTTCCAATTGTAATATTAATACATAACGCAGGAAGAAGTGAAGGCAAGACTAAATAAATTAAAAATAGACAAGGCACCTGGCCTGTATGGCATGCATCCTCGGGTCCCAAGGGAATTAAGTTCAGTTATAGATAAACCCCTTGATCTTATCTTTTATGACTCTTTCAACTGTCAGAGTCCCAGTGGATTGGCGTACAGCCCATTATTTAAGAAGGGCAAAAAATCAGATCCAGGAAATTATAGACCTGTAAGCTTAAACACTTGAGGACTGCAGTGTTAAACCCCCCTAAAGACCAGGCTCATTATTGCTAAATTGACCACTGCAGCTTTAAGGCCAAGCTGCAGGGCCGCACAATACAGTACACGAGTGATCCCCCCCCCTCCCCTTTTCCCCCCACCAACAGAGCTCTCTGTTGGTGGGGTCTGATCGCTCCACAGTTTGTTTATCTTTTTTATAAATATTTATTTTATTTTTAATAAGTTTTGCTATTTTTTATTTTATTTATCCTCCCCTGCTCCCTCCCTCTCTCTCTCCACCAGCCAATCAGGGTGATCAGCTGTCATAGACTTCAGCCTATGACAACCGATCACTCCCCAGCCTCAGGAGGGGACAGCCGTGTCACACGGCTGTCCCCAGTACAGCGCTGCTGCCGATCGCAGCGCTGTACATGTAAATAGATGGTAATCACGTAGTCTAACAGTCTCCCGAGCGGCGATTGCCCCCCCCCCCCCCCCCGAGCAGGAGATGCGCGTGCGCAGCCTGCGCGCGATCTCATGCAAATCAGAGCCCCAGGACGTGAAGCCAGTTGGCGTTAGGCGGTCCTGGGGCTGCCGCTTTGTCCACGCCCATTGGCGTGGGGCGGTCTTTAGATAATTAAAGCGGATCCGAGATGGAAAACTAACTATTTTTAGGGGGCTGTCTTTTTGGTGCTCGGGCAGATGCCCTTATTGTTTGATATTTGTTCTCTGACCAGGAGGAAGAGGGAGAGAGTAATGGGGATAATGGGAGGAGTGGGTGTCAGGAACCGGCCCGCGGCACGCCTGCGTATACGGTTCCCGACTGCGGGTTTGACCAGATTAAGCGGGGAACAGCCTTATTCAAGCTAAAACAAGGCTTGGACCCCTCAGAACACCTCTCACTGCCACCACTAGCTGTTCGCTAGACACTTCCACTCTGCTGTTGAGTCCTCAGCGCGCACTCCGCGTTTTCGTATTCGGGTCAGCTTTGCACTTAGGCCAAATACGGGAACGCCACGCACCCACACACACACACAGTTGCAATCTTACACTGTCGTGAAGCAAAGACCCACCAACAGTCGTTCCAAACGATACTGTTAGCCACTCTGCTGTCGCTACTCGCACTGGCGTTGTTTGTACGTTGGGTCAGCTGCGCGCTTAGGCCAACGTATGACAAACGCCCCCACACACAATGCAATTACAATTTCATACGGTAGTGTTGCTCAAACATACAACTAGGCATGAACTTATACACGGTTACACTTCAGTCTCTTCTAGGCTATGAGTGTTAGTTTAGTACAGAAGAAGTCAAGCTTATTAAATAATGATTTAATATTCCATAAAAACATAGAACAATGCAGAACTTAATATATACAAATGATTACAAAAAACAAAGTAAAAATAGTTACAAGATAAAAGTTACAAAGATAACACACACGAATATTTGCGTAAAATAAAAATGGGGATTAAAAAAAACGTTACCACCTTGAAGGTCTCAACGTTGTCGGCAGGAGCATGCCGCTTGTTCGACCAGAAGTCGCGATCCACTCTAGCTATGCGCTAACTCCAAGAGCAGATAGTCACTAGGCATCTGCCTCTGCTTTTTATACTCTGAGCTAGGCCTGGAGGCTGCAACTTCCTTGGGGAGGGGAGGAACTAGGTTTTAATTAAATCTCAGACATATTCCATTTCCAGGTAAAAGTCTATACATCAAAGATTGTGAAGTGAGTCTTTCAACTCCAGGTGAAAACTTGATTAAGGCTTTTTCCTGTCTCCGTTTTATTAGATGTAATTTACAGGGTATAGTTTTGCACCTCCACTAATGATTTAATTTCCACAGGTAAAAAATGGTATCAACAGGACTTCACCCATTTCTAATAGCCTGTCATGTACATTTCAAACGTTCCTGTGTTAGTCTCCAGACTCTGGTCCTCTTGCTTTGTGTATTGAGACAATGGGCCGTCTCCTGAGTTCAAAAAACCAGGCAGATAATCCCATTAGCACTCTCAGAGGAACTGCATACAGACTCAAAGCACCTCATATGGCCAAGACAATCACCCATTTTCTTGCCCCAAGCAATCAATGGCCACAGCTCCCTTCTAGCCGACCTATATGGAACACAGGCAGAAAAAAATGGAAGAATATGTTCCTGTTATCGTTACATCATAAGCACCCCAATATATTCCTGACAGTGGGTCCTTCGGGACCTCCCCCCCGCCCTTGGCGCTGGGGGCAGGCGGGGCGGCCCCCCGGGGGCTCTGCGACCGACGTGCGTATGAGAGAATTGTCTCGGCGCGGGTCGGTCGCACCCTGCCGGGGGTCTGCTGTCGGCCGCTGGCGTTGGGGGCGGGAGGGGGAGATGAGAAATACCGGGGAGTGAGCTAGAGGGGAGGGGCTGGTCAGGTGGACAGGTGACCGAATCATGTGCACACTTTTACCCTCAGAAACCACAATGGGTTTTATAGGAGGACATGGAGGTCCTTCTATGGAGAAATATGATCTCAAGAGTCCTCATAGGGGACAGAGTGGATGTGTTCCACTAGGGATGTTTGTTTGGCTTATGCCAATACTTGGAATGAATGTGAAGTGGAGTGAATGGTGTTGGGCTATATCTGGGTGTGTTTATACAACCAATGGGATCCAACCCCCAATGCTTGCACTATCTCTGATGACCCATGCTGCGTTAGATGAGCCAACTTAAGATGATATCCCTAAACGTCTGTGGCCTAAATATTCCTGAAAAGAGAACGATGTTGACGCAGTATCTCCATAAATCCCACATACATATTGCATTTATTCAGGAGACACACCTAAAAGGCCAGGTGCATCCTAAATTGATCGATAAAAGATACCCACATATCTATTATAACTCCCAGGATTCCAAGACGAAGGGAGTAGCAATTCTGATTGCTAAATCAGTTAGAATCGAAAATATTGCGAGCTATGTGGATGGGGAGGACAGAATATTATATATTAAAGGAAGTTTTAACTCCCAGAAATGAACACTAGGGAATATGTATGCCCCGAACACGGCTTAAATCTCGTTTATGGACAGAGCTTTGAAAGCATTGGATGGGTTTGCAGAGGGCTCTAGGATTATAGCGGGGGACCTTAACTTTTCTCTCGACCCAGGGGTGGATACTTCCACTGGAAGGTCTAGTCTCTCCTTGGTGGCAGTGCGCAAAGGAAGGCAGAGACTGATTAAATCTCAGTTGATAGATATTTGGCGATTCCAGCACCCAAAAGAGAGAGACTATACCTTCTATTCGAATCCACATGGTACTTACTCACAATTGGACTATTTTCTGGTCTCACACAACTTACTCTCTGAGAGAATACACTCAGCAATAGGAGTAACTACTTTTGCAGACCATGCCCCGGTGTTTCTTGAAATAGGAAATACGGGCTGAAAGAAAAGGGGTTATAATTGGAGACTTAATGTATCCTTGCTGGGAAGGGAGGAAACGGTCAAAAGAATAACGAGAGAAATAGAGGAGTATTTTGACTTCAATAATGGTGAAGATACCTCTCCTACAGTTATATGGGAGGCACATAAGTGTGTGATCCGTCGGATATTAATCCAAGAGGGCAGCAGAGTAAAGAGGGAACGAGAGAGGGATATGTTGGAAAGTATACATAAAATAACTATTTTAGAGGGGGAACATAAAAATATGCAGACCCCTGAGACTCTGGGCAATCTGACGGCAGAAAGAGAGAAATTGAGATCCATGATGTTTGTAAAGGCATGCTATGCAGCACAGAGATGTAGAAGACATTTCTATGAGTATGGAGATAAAGCAGGTAAGATGCTGGCCAGAGCTCTAAAAGACCAACAGACAGCAAATTATGTCCCGTTTATATGCGACCCCAAGGGAATAAAACATCATAGTAGTAAGGATCAGGCTGAGGTATTTAGGTAATTCTATGAAAAATTATATAACTTAAAAACAAAGAAACCTAGTGAAGAAGAACTAATGTTGTATTTGGAAAGTTCAGGCTTGAAAAAAATAGATCAAAGTGAGATAGATAGAATGGAGGCCCCAATTACAGCCATGGTATTAAGAGCGGCCATACAGAACATGGCGAGTGGTAAGACCCCTGGGCCAGATGGCTTCTGCCTGGAATACTATAGACAGTTTAGTAAGGAATTAGAACCCCATTGGTTAAGGGCCTTAAACTCACTGGTTGAGCAGGGGGGAAGACAGAGTAAGTGGGGAAGAGAATCCTTGGAGTCGCATATAGCGATAATACATAAGCAGGGTAAGGATCCCTCCTTGTGCTCTAGCTTCAGGCCAATATCTTTGCTAAATGTTGATTTAAAGATATATGCTAAGATATTGGCAAACAGAATGTCCCCCTGGCTGCATGGGATTATACATGCGGACTAGGTAGGGTTTGTGCCGAATAGGGAGGAGCATGATAATACCATTAGAACGTTGGACCTTGCGCAGTGGGTCGGGGCCTCAGCTGACCCTGTCATGCTGCTGTCAACGGATGCGGAAAAGGCATTTGACAGGGTCAGCTGGGATTTTTTGAAAGCCACGCTGATGCATGTTGGCCTGGGGGAGAGCATGAGGACTTGGATCCTTGCCCTGTACGGGGGGCTGTCAGCTAGGGTGAAAGTTAATGGGGTCCTCTCGGAGTCCTTAATGATCCATAATGGAACACGCCAGGGGTGCCCACTGTCACCAATGATCTTTGCTATTGCCTTGGAGCCATTTTTGAACTCAAATAGAAATAACAGGGACATAATGGGGGTAAAGGTGGGACAAAAAGAACATCGGGTGGCGGCTTTCGCGGACGATTTATTATTTTATTTACGAAATCCACACATCTCGCTTCCAAATCTAATGCTAGAATTTGGGAGATATGGAGAACTCTCGAATTTCAGAATTAACTGGGAAAAATGTCAGGCAACGGGGATTAATTTACCATTAATAGAAGTTGATAATATAAAAGCAAATTTTCCATTTAAATGGGTAGGGGAGACATTCACATATCTGGGGGTAAAAATTTCAGGTGAGATCCAAAAAATATACCAGCTAAACTATTGCTCTTTGCTGACCAATATAAGAAAAGATCTGTTAAGTGGAGAAAGATTAAGTTATCAATGCTTGGAAGGATCAATATCCTAAAAATGAACGTTATGCCAAGACTCTTATACGTGTTCCAAACATTACCCATCCCAATACCTACGAAGTATTTTGTAGATCTGAGAAGATAATTTACAAGATTTATCTGGATGGATAAACCACCAAGACAAAAATTTACTAGAATAACTCAACCTAAGAATAGGGGAGGCTTAGCGGTCCCAGACCCATATTTATATTCTAATGCAGCGGTCTTGGCAAGAGGAGTTGATTGGTATGGGAACCCTGAAGAGAGGAGATGGATAGATATTGAACAAAATATGGTAGAATTCCCACTATATAATATACTATGGTACACCTCTCCCTATAAAGCCTCATCTACACGCGTAGATGAGGTTGCGATCCGGCGGCTCGATTAGCCGCCGGATTGCCTCTTCCACGTGCCCGCCGCGTACCCACTCGCCGCGCGTGTGCCGCATACGATTACCCGCTCGTCCCCGCTTATCTTCTACTCAATTCCCTGCCATTGTCCCCTCGCGGGGAGCGAGCAGGGAATCGGCGGAAGCAAGATCCGTCCTGTTGGATCTTATCAATAATCGAGCCGCATCAGCAGCTCGATTGATAAGGAGCATCGCGGCCGCATCTACGTGTGTAGATGCGGCTTTAGAGTCAGCACCCAGCGAGTTCAGAATCAGAATCAATTTATTTTCGCCAAGTAAGTTTGCACCTACAAGGAATTTGTCTTGGCAGTTGCTTAACAAACACAAACAAAAACAATACAAGGACAGACAGTGTGAATATTACAAGTTAAAGTGGACCCAAACCAAACATTTTTTTAATTAAAAATATTTAGTTGCACCACTCTGACACATACAAAGATAAATAAACACTACTTCAAACCTATGATCATTTCAGTGCATGCTTTTCACCCTTCTCTTTTCATAGCTAGGGTTATACTGGGGGCAGCCATTAGCAATTCTTCCATTGCAGGACACCATCTACCCCACTAGTTTGCCGGAAAAATCCCAGCAATTTGAAAGGAAGGGAGGGGTTCCTCCAATAAATGTAAAATATTTTATATTTGTCATCATGCAGCTGAAAAAAGGCTGCTATTTATTATTATAATTTAGAAAATAGATTTTATTTCTGAAATCTTGTATTTTTTAATTTGGGTCCACTTTAAGGACGTTATAAGTATAGTGGCAGTAAGCAATGTGAGAATTGTTCATGTTTAGTTCTGTGCTGATTACTTTCAGTCCTAGCAGCTCTAACGTGGTTCAGCATTAAGTATGGCTACCGCTTGAGGAAAAAAACTGTTCCTGTGTCTAGAGGTTTTGGTAGCGATTGACCGGAATCTTTCTCTTGAAGGCATGCGCTGGAAGATGGAGTGAGCTGGGTGAGAGGGGTCAGAGGCAATTTTGGTTGCTCTCTTTCTGCACCTGCTAGTGTAAAGATCCTGCAGGGAAGGTAAGCTACAGCCAATTATCCTTTCCGCTGATCGGATGATGTGCTGCAGCCTCTCCTTTTCTAATGCTGAGCAGGAGCCGAACCATATAGTCATAGATGATGTTATGGTGGATTCGATGATTGCAGTGTAGATCTGCACCATTAGATTTTGAGGTAGGCCAAACTTTTTCAGCTGCCGTAGATGGTACATTCTCTGTTGTGCTTTCTTGACAATAGTGGCAGTGTTGTTGTCCCATTTTAAGTCGTTTGAGATCGTGGACCCAAGAAACTTGAATGACTCTACTTGGGTTATTGTGGATCCATTATTGGGTTATTGAGATCTCCCTGGGGGGGAGATCTCCTAAAGTTTATTATCATCTCCATAGTTTTGAGAGCATTTTGTTCCAAGTTGTTGCTGCTGCACCAGGAGGAAAGCTGTCCCACCACATGCCTGTATGCATACTCATCCCCGTTTTGAATGAGACCAACAACTGTTGTGTCGTCTGCAAACTTCAGAACCTTAACAGATGGATCTGTGGAGATGCAGTCATTGGTGTAAAGTGAGTAGAGCAGTGGGGAAAGCACACAGCCCTGGGGTGCACCAGTACTGACTGTCAGAGAGCTTGATGTGAGTTTACCAAGTCTAACACGCTGTCTTCTGGCGGTTAAGAAGTCGGTTATCCATTTGCAGAGGGATTCAGGTATGTGTAGCTGGGAGAGCTTGCTGTGCAGCAGAGATGGCATTTAATACCATAATGCCATCTCTGCTACACAGCAAGCTCTCCCAGCTACACATACCTGAATCCATCTGCAAATGGATAACCGACTTCTTAACCGACAGAAGACAGCGTGTTAGACTTGGTAAACTCACTTCAAGCTCTCTGACAGTTAGTACTGGTGCACCCCAGGGCTATGTGCTTTCCCCACTGCTGTACTCACTTTACATTGGTGAATCACACAAAAAAGACATTGAATAAGTTTAGAGATAAAAATCTCTTTGCACCAACTCCCTCCCCACTTATGCCAATTGTAGATAACCCAGACTTCAAGTTAGGTTGTGATAAAATAGGGGGGACAGAAGTCAGGGATAGATCTGGAATTAGAGCGGGTGCACTACTGAAGGGAGAAGACTGGAAACCACTAATAGAAGTAAGGAAAGAATTCCCATCTCTTAATCTAAATTGGTGGACATTGATGCAGTTCCATTATTTTGTGGTGTCAAAGGGGAAGAATGGTGAGTTCTCCAGAAATCTCACAAGAATGGAGCAGATGTGTGGATCAATGCAGAGAGGTAAAAAGGTGATGACAAAAATTTATAGAGAATTACTGAATAAAGAAGATCCGCCGATTCAATTGAGACAAAAATGGCAAACAGATTTTAATTGCTCTTTTTCAGATGAGCAGTGGAGGAAAATAAGTGTTATCATATAGAACTTCAATCTCAGCAAGGATACAGGAGTCTGGGTATAAGGTACTCTCTAGATGGTATATGATGCAGGCTAAATTAAATAAAATATATGTGGATGTGGATGGGACCTGTTGGAGATGTGGGGAGGAGGAGGGTACCTTTTTCCATATCTTTTGGGACTGTTCAAGGATAAGAGACTTCTGGACGGCCGTTAAAGAGTATATAATTAAGATAACAGCTACAACAATAATAGACGAACCAGCCACTTTTTTAATACATTATAATGATTGTAGCGTGAATAAATATAGGAAAACTTTAAGCTGCCATATGATTAATGCGGCGAGAATATTGATTGGAAGAAACTGGAAGTCACATCTAGCGCCTTCTTTAATTGAATGGTTCTGAGAGATTCTCCATATACAACGCATGGAAGGATTGACATATGCTTTGAAAGGCAAAGATCAACAGTTTAAAGATATATGGGAAAAATGGGAAGAATTTATTAACCCTCCTGGCGGTTTGCAAAAAATCCGCCAGGGGGCAGCAAATCTTTTTTTTTTTAATATTTTTTTTTTTTTTCATGTAGCGAGACAAAGTCTCGCTACATGATAGCCGCTGCTCAGCGGCATCCCCCCAGCCCCTCCGATCGCCTCCGGCGATCGGAGATCAGGAGATCCCGTTCAAAGAACGGGATCTCCTGGAGGGCTTCCCCCGTCGCCATGGCGACGGGCGGCATGACGTCACCGACGTCATCGACGTCGTGACGTCATTGGGAGTCCCGGCCTACCCCTTAGCGCTGCCTGGCACTGATTGGCCAGGCAGCGTACGGGGTCTGGGGGGGGGGGGGGCGGCGCGGCGAGCGGAGGCACATAATCGCCGCAGAGCGGCGGCGATCAGACTGCACACGCAGCTAGCAAAGTGCTAGCTGCGTGTTGCAAACCAAAAACTGTGCAAATCGGCCCAGCAGGGCCTGAGAAATCCCCCTGCGCGGCATAGCCCGTGCTCAGCACGGGCTTACCGCCAGGGAGGTTAAACTAGATGAATATACATGGATAATGGGATCCTGGTGACCACAGACGAGAGGGAGGGATAAAAACGTAGAAATATAACAGCATGTCTCGAGAAGGTGAATTGGATCCGGGTCGTGAAATGTGAGGGAATACATAATAATGGAGATGAAAGTGATGTTTGTATGATTGGGTATGTGTGCTAGTCTGGTTTTTTTTTTTTTTTTCCTTAACCATGCCATCATCCCTTTCTTTTTCTCTTTGTATGAGGTGAGGAAATCGATGAACTGTATGAACTAAAATATTAACTTAGGGGAGGAATGCTAAGTGAAAAGTAATTGTTAATTAGAGAGTTTATACTTCTAAAAAAGATTCTTCCTGTTTTATTGGAATTTAGATACTACTGGAATTTAGATATGAGATTTGATATGTTTTATAAGCAAATGTATAATGAATGAATACTGTTTGGAAGATTTATTATGTTTGTCGACCTAATTGAGAGATGATGGATGGATATATTACTCACTTTGGAGTTGTATGAGAATTTTTTGTATATGAACTTTTTTCTATATATGAATAAATAAAGAATTTGAAAAAAGAGAAAAACAAACTATTTTTAGTTAGCCAACAAATGGTATCATCCTTATTTAAAATTTCTTGCTTTAAAGGGACACTTAAGTCAAACAAAAAAAATGAGTTTTACTCACCTAGGGCTTCCAATAGCCCCCTGCAGCTGTCCGGTGCCCTCACCGTCTCCCTCCGATCCTCCTGGCCCCGCCGGCAGCCACTTCCTGTTTCGGTGACAGGAGCTGACAGGCTGGGGACGCGAGTGATTCTTCGCGTTTCCAGACACATTAGCACCCTCTATGCTGCTATATGGTATATGATATATGCTATAGCAGCATAGATGGCGCTATTGTGGCCAGGAACGCGAAGAATCACTCGCGTCCCCAGCCTGTCAGCTCCTGTCACCGAAACAGGAAGTGGCTGCCGGAGGGGCCAGGAGGATCGGAGGGAGACGGCGAGGGCACCAGACAGCTGCAGGGGGCTATTGGAAGCCCCAGGTGAGTAAAACTCATTTTTTTTGTTTGACTTAAGTGTCCCTTTAACTATAACAAGTGACTTGTCTATATATCTTATCTAAAGTCTAGCTAGTTTACACAGCAAATCTAGCTGCAAACAGCTTTAAAGAGAACCTGAGGTGTGTTTTAAAGAATGTTATCTGCATACAAAGGCTGGATCTGCCTATACAGCCCAGCCTCTGTTGCTATCCCAAACCCCACTAAGGTCCCCCTGCACTCTGCAATCCCTCATAAATCACAGCCGTGCTGTGATGCTGTGTTTACATCTGTAGTGTCAGTCTCGGCTGCTCCCCCGCCTCCTGCATAGCTCCGGTCCCTGCCCCCATCCCTTCCCTCCAATCAGCAGGGAGGAAAGGGATGCAGGCGGGGACTGGAGTTCTGCAGGAGGCGGGGAGAGCAGCAGACTGACACTATAGAGATAAACACAGCCAGCTCTGACAAGCTGTTTGTCAGCAGCGTGGCTGTGATTTATGAGGGATTGCAGAGCGCAGGGGGACCTTAGGGGGGTTTGGGATAGCAACAGAGGCTGGGCTGTATAGGCAGATCTAGCCTCTGTATGCAGATAATATTCTTCAAACCCACCTCGGGTTCTCTTTAATAGAATATGATTATTTCTTCCTGTGATACAGTGACAGCAGCCATGTTGTTTGTAAACATTACACAGAGGCAGGTTTATCTGCATCTTGAGCAAAAAAAAACTAATCCCCTCTGCCTCTGAAATCTCTGGCTAGTAATACCTCCCCCTCCTCCTGCCCAGACTGAGCTCCCATGAGCCCTTGCTACTGTCTGAAAGTGTCTTGGCTGTCTGAAAACCTGTGGGCGTGGCTTGTTTAGTTTATAGGGAATTAGAGTATTAAAATAAAAACAAGTATTTGGCTTGAGGAATGCCCTATAAACAATAGGAAAGGAACACAATTATGCAGTGAGTAAAAGTTAATCTCGGATCCGCTTTAACATCAGTTGTATGCATACTATTTTAGGGGTACTAAGAGATACTATACATGACTTCACAGTAGAAAATAATCTTATTTCTCAGCATCAACTTGGGTTTACTAAAGACAGGTCCTGTTTGACTAACATGCTCAGCTTTTATGAGGTAGTGAACGCTAATGTGGATATTGGGAATGCTGTAGATGTGATATACTTGGACTTCGACACTGTTCCCCACAAAAGTCTGGTGCAAATGTTGAGGATGCAAGGACTGGGGAAGAGTCTGTGTGCATGGATAGGGAATTGGCTAATAGACAGAAAACAAAGAGTTGTGGTCAATGGATCATACTCAAAATGGGTCACTTTTAGCGGTGGGGTCCCACAGGGGTCTGTACTGGGTCCAGTGCTCTTCAATTTATTTATGAATGACCTAGTAGATGCAGTAGTGAGCAATGTTGCTATTTTTGCAGATGATACAAAATTGTGCAGAATCATCAACTCTCAGGAAGATAGTGTCATATTGCAACAGGATCTGGATAGGATGGCTATATGAGCGCATAAATGGCAGATGAAATTCAATGTTGAAAAATGTAAAGTCATGCATTTTGGTCGTACCAATGGTCTAGCACCATACAAAATAAATGGAATACAGTTGGTGAAATCAAACTCTGAGAAGGACTTGGCAGTACTCATCGACAACAAGATAAATAATCGTATTCAATGCCAAGCCGCTGTAGCTAAGGCTAATAAAATTTTGGGATGCATTAAACGGGAAATAAAAACTCAAAATGCTAGCATAATATTTCCCCTGTTTAACTCACATCACAGGAAAGATATTGCAGTTTTAGAGCAGGTACAGAGACGAGCAACAAAATTGATACGTGGGATGGAAGGTCTCACTTACCAAGAAAGGTCTAGAGAAAAGACGCATTAGAGGGGATCTAATTAACCTGTATAAATACATCAATGGCCGATATAAAAGTTTGGTGGATGAGCTTTTTGTCCCTAGGCCTTCTCAAAGCACTAGAGGACATGATCAGGGGGCTTAGATGCTTTCCTTGCGTTGAAAGACATCCATGGCTACAATTTATAGGTAATGCCCAGTGGTGTTGACAAAGACAAAGCACAGAGAATCGCATACTGAGGAGTTGTAAAAATGGCTCCGAGTTTCATTTTTGCAATTTGTAGAGGAAAACCACTCTTTTGCCGAATGGCAACTGCAGTTGAGTACCTGAGTATACTTTCACCTGCAAATGCTTCCACTCATGCCATCAATCAGCAAAGGGTGGAGTTTTTAAAGAGGAACTTTAACCAAGGACTAAGCTTCATTCCAATCAGTAGCTGATACACCCTTTCCCACAAGAAATCTTTTTCCTTTTCTCGAATAGATGATCAGGGGTGTCTGTATGGCTGATATTGTGGTGAAACCCCTCCCACAGTGTGAGGTCATTACCAAGGTCCTGACAATTTGTTGACTGTGAACCTCGTTGCATTGTGGGAAATAACACCTTTTTACATCTGCCAAGCAGGCAATATCTCCCTCTGTGCATAGAACTCCCAGTAACGAACATTCTGTACAGATCACCTGGCAGAACTAAAGATGTCATCACCAGTGATACATTTCAGAAAGTTTATCATAGAGAGGAAAGATTTTACAATGGTTAAACATTGACTAAATAATCTATAAATGAATATTGTAAACAATAAGCAATTTTATTCATTATGTTATTTTCACTAAAGTTCCTCTTTAAGCTCTGTACACATACTAAATGAAACTCTGATGAAATACATCTGTGAGCCTTGACCCTGCAGTGACCCCCAAGGGGATCGGTCAACGACAGACGCCATGCATCGAGTGTGTGTGCAAGCTGTTAAAGACTACTTTTCTCTTTTTGCTTTACAAAACTGATATGAGGTCTATGCAGGAACATTATACTGTCAGAGGCAGAGCATACCACAGCAATGCCCGGATGTCTTTATCATTGGGTTGTTCACTGTGGTCAATGACTGGGGGGGAATGATTGAGATAGTATAATGGCTTTAATACATTACAACAATGTGAGTATGACTGCAAAGCAGCAGGTTATGCCATCTGTGGCAGCATAAACTCCCACACCATTGAAATACTTGCTTCTCCCAGGAATAGCTCTGTTGAAGGAGATGGTGAATACTGCATGCATAAAATATTATACAGTCAGGGCCGACTGAAGTATTCAGATCTAAAATGTTTGAGCTTCAATTCTTTTTTATTTTATTTATAATTGCATTACTGGTTTCATACTCAAAAAACTGTGCTAACGTACTTTATAAAGTACACAAGACTACTGACATTTCTCAGCAAGAAATAGTTTTCTGATAAGAAATGCCTAAAATGTACTCAGTCACATGTAGGTATTATCAATTTATGTCTGTAGCATTTTTTAATTTAGTTGCATGCAGGCATCATTTGTACATGACAAAATAGCTATTGGACTTTAGTGCAGTTTCGGTAGCATTTTGCCACAAAGCGAAAATGCATGTAATGATTTTTTAGGGGAATGCTGTGTTTTCCGGAGGCAGCTGCGATTCTGCATTGCCTTGAAAAAAAAATGCAACCATCGCTACTTTTCGATACAATGCATACAATTCCTGGCTATTGTAAAAGTACACAAGTGTGACATAAGACACAGACACAAGTGTGATCCATCTCTTAAAGTGCACCATTCCAGCAAGGGATACCAATGCAGCTTGCTTTGTCCACCTATCATTTTGAATGAAAATTTTCAGCTCTGTTGGCTATGTCAAAATGATATTTAGATAAACATAACCGGGCATCTTTCATCCCCCATCTTATTAAGGGAAACCTCAATAATCACAATGTAGCTGCAAACTGCCATCAATGGTGTCCCATTTATCTGCCTAACATGTTCTGGGATAGTGCAGTGAAACCTGCGTCAGACTCAGGCATTGTAGTGCACTAAAAATTGTGAAATAAGCCAAAATGTGTTGTGTACAAATTTATAATGTGAATGCTTTTATACATTTTGAGATTTTATAGGAATAGCTAAGATAGAAAGTAGATCAAAGGTTGTTTTTTAACAATAGAATTGCACACATAACCATGTATGTAGTGAAGACAGATTTACATATTCTTTGATCATGCTATAATACCCTAGATTTTCCACAGGGATCACCTTTGGGTGCTTCCTTATTTTCGTGTTTCTCTCATTTCCGTGGGGCATGAGGAAAGAGCCACATTAGTTGTTCACTAGGCACTAGTATATGGGTCGGATGAATGACAATGCACCAATTGCACCTGTGGGGTACAAAACTGGATGCGTTAAACTGTACATATGTGAATGGACTTATAGGAAAACATGGGCCTTTTCAGCAGGTCCGTTAGTCTACTGCTGTCCACTGTGGTAAATGGTCTAGCAGCAGACTCTGTGTAAAGAGTGTTTAAATGAGGCATGGCAGAAATCCATACTTAAAGCCTGTACCCACCTCACGATTTTTCAGACTATTTTCCTGACAACCAGCGATTTCTTTTTTGAACCGAAGAAACGGTCATTTCCATGATCTCGTGATGTGGGTAAAGGTGCATGATCACACGAACATAGGTTAGCATCACCCAATGTTGACCGTAACGGCGGAACGAATCTTTAAGATCTCTGACAACTACAGCTCAAAATACCACGATCACTTGAAGTCCCATACGCGCCCGTTATGTGATGTCACGCATACCCGCCAGCAGGAGGATGGATCAGGAGTGCTTATCGACATGGGATGCCACTGGGATCCATCTTCCTTGGTCGCGAGAGGAGCCCAAATCATTAATTTTTTCTGTTTTTGTGACGCGTTAACACATAAATACGAAGTGAAGAAACCCGGCACCATCTTCAAGTTTGTATTAAGCTCTTTTATTAAGGCATAGCAGGATACAACACAGGGCAAGCAGTGGTGACGTTTCAAGAGGAGCCTCCTGTCTTTATCAAGTACACAAGCCCTCTGAATAAAAACATTCAGAGCAGCCTTATATAGTGACTGCTGTTGTCAGTGCTGTACAGATGTGTTGGGGCTCAGTCGCTGTTAACATGAACTGAGCATCTGTCATTACAGGTTCTCAGTTTGCCTATATGCGCGTAGATCTATGCACTCGCACCCTCAGGCTACATGTCTTGGCATGCATTGTCGAGTGTGCACAGCCCCCATAGGTAAGCGACACGCCCCCCCCCCCCCCCCTCCCTCACGGGCAGCACACTATTATGACCTATCACTGAGGCCTCAATCACAGTGGGACGTTAAAGTTGCACGTTATAGAATATTATAACGTACAGTAACGCACAGCAATGCAAAGTCTGTGCGACATTCACAGTGCACACGTTGCGTTAGTGTGTAACATGTAGTGTTATTAGAAAGTGCTGCATGCTGTGCGTTTAGCAATGAATCTGCTGCGTTACTTATGTTGCACTTGCTCAGTAATGTGTTTTTTTTTCTTTTTTAAAATGTTCTGCATGCACCGTTTTCCTTCCATGGTAAATACATTTCCTAACGTGCGACTTTAACGCTGCACTGTGAAAGTGTATATACGTTGCGTTAGGGCCGCGTTGTGCAACCTTAACGTCACATCAAACGCAAGTTCCTAATGTGAAAGTAGCCTTATGGGGGTATTCTAATAATAATAAATACTAATAATAATAGTGGCTGCTTAGAAACAAGCACAGTACAGATTCTCATCAGCTGTTCTGTTCTATGAAGGGGAGGAGTAGCATAAACAGGAGATATTCTACAGCAGGAACTTCAAAGGAAGTCCTTGCACCATCAGTAGCTAGCTTATTGGGCAGTCAGATAATTGTAGGAAAGGAAGGAAAAGGAAAGTCAGAAAAGTATCAGCAAGATTTTTGTAAAAGTTTTAGGCATGGCTCACACTTGCACCACAGCTATGTTATACTACACTGTTTACAGTGTATGTGTTTTTGCTTGCTGCTTCTTTTTTTTTCTGGAAACTTTATGCATTTTTGTTATTATTTACATTGTGTTGTGAAAAACAGGTTTTTTCCTCATATGAATGCACAAGGTGTACACATTTGTTTAAAGGACAGTGAGAAGGATATGGAGGCTGCCATATTTATTTCCTTTTAAACAATACCAGTTGCCTGGCAGTCCTGCTGATCTCTTTGGCTGCAGTAGTATCTGAATCATGCAGTAGTATTTGAAACAAGCATGTGGCTAATCTAGTCAGACTTCAGTCAGAGCACCTGATCTGCATGCTTGTATAGGGTCTATAGCTATATATATTAGATTCAAAGAATCAGTAGGACAGCCAGGTAACCTGCATTGTATAAAATTAAAATGTCAACCTTCATATCCCTCTCGCTTTAGGTTCTCTTTAACCTCCCTGGCGGTAAGCCCGTGCTGAGCACGGGCTATGCCGCCGGGAGGCACCGCTCAGGCCCCGCTGGGCCGATTTGCATAATTTTTTTTTTTGCTGCACGCAGCTAGCACTTTGCTAGCTGCGTGCAGTGCCCGATCGCCGCCGCTATACGCGTCGCCGCAGCCGCCCCCCCCCCCCCAGACCCCGTGCGCTGCCTGGCCAATCAGTGCCAGGCAGCGCCGTGGGGTGGATCGGAGTCCCCTTTGACGTCACGACGTCAGTGACGTCATCCCGCCATGGCGACGGGGGAAGCCCTCCAGGAGATCCCGTTCTTTGAACGGGATCTCCTGATCTCCGATCGCCGCCGGCGATCGGAGGGGCTGGGGGGATGCCGCTGAGCAGCGGCTATCATGTAGCGAGACCTCGTCTCGCTACATAAAATTTTTTTTTTTTTTAAACTTATTTGCTGCCCCCTGGCGGATTTTGACAAACCGCCAGGAGGGTTAAATGGCCTGCAAGTATCATCTCTGCCCTAAAGTGAGTCTCGTCCAAGGACCATCAGGGTTGTTTATGGGAAAGTTCCTCTTTAAGCGCTGTAACCTAGTAATTGTCAGATAACTGTAACTCTCTTGTGTGTGACAGTGGACTAACAAAAATTAAATAAATAAATCAAAGGATTCAAGTTTTATTTTTTACCAGAAAGATTGGTGCAGAACCAGTGGTTGCCAAAATACCAGTGGGTACCTGGTCTACTTTCAAAACAGAGAGTCACAAGTTCTTAATGTAAAATCTTTGCTTAACTTTAAAGAACCACTATTGCGAAAATCGTAAAATGTAAAATACATGTAAACATGTACAAATAATAAGTACGTTTTTTTCCAGAGTAAAATGAGCCATGAATTAATTTTCTTCTATGTTGCTGTCACTTACAGCAGGTAGTAGAAATCTGACATTACCGACAGGTTTTGAACTAGTCCATCTCACCATAGGGGATTCTCAGCATGGCCTTTATGCTTTATAAAGACACTCCTTGAAAAAGATGTATAAAAAGATGCTGACCAGCCTCCGTGCTCACCTCACACTTTTTTAGGCAGTTGGACGGAGCAACTGCCTTTCGCTAAGTGCTTTTGAAACCTGCTGTAAGTGACAGCAACATAGGAGAACATTAATTTATCGCTCATTATACTCTGGAAGAAATATACTTCTTATTTGTATGTGTTTAAATGCATTTTACATTTTACAATTTTCGCGATAGTGGTCCTTTAAGTTTTTTTGAGTTTCGTTTTATTTTATGAAATGTGTGATATGCTACCTTTTTGCACTTCTGCAATTGCTAGATACATTTGTTAACACTGACTAGTCTTTTAGCTGTGTGCACATTTAAATTCTGTACATTATTTTATGCATCTTGTTAATCATGTTGTGCTTTTGTTTTTTAGTTGTTTCCTTTGCCTGTGGGTAATGGAAAGAGCAGACCAACTACACTGGCTAGTACTCAGTTTGGTGGTTCAGGTAATATTTATATTACATATTTTATACATCCGTTTTGTACTATTTATCTGGCGAAATTCAAATCAAGCCTGTATTAAAAAAAAATTGCCTTTCAAATTAAATTCATAGAGATACAGTGGATTGCAAAAGTATTCAGCCCCCTTGAAGTTTTCCACATTTTGTCATATTACTGCCACAAACATGAATCAATTTTATTGGAATTCCATGTGAAAGACCAATACAAAGTGGTGTACATGTGAGAAGTGGAATGAAAATCATACATGATTTCAAACATTTTTTTTTACAAATAAATAACTGCAAAGTGGGGTGTGCGTAATTATTCAGCCCCCTTTCGTCTGAGTGCAGTCAGTTGCCCATAGACATTGCCTGATGAGTGCTAATGACTAAATAGAGTGCACCTGTGTGTAATCTAATGTCAGTACAAATACAGCTGCTCTGTGACGGCCTATGAGGTTGTCTAATGCTGGGCGTACACAAACTGTTTCTGCGGCTCAATTAGCTGCCGGATCGACTCCCACCGCATCCCTGCTCGTCCCCGCGTGCGCCTGGATCTATTCCCGCTCGTCCCCGTGGGTGCTTACTTATCTTCCATTCGTTTTCCGCTATTGTCCGCGGGGAATCGATCCAGCGGGCAATCAGACATGTCGGAAATTATCAATCGAGCCATCAGTGGCTCGATTGATAGGGAAAATCTAACCGTGTATGCCCAGCATTAAAGAATATTGGGAGCAACAACACCATGAAGTCCAAAGAACACACCAGACAAGTTAGGGATAAAGTTATTGAGAAATTTAAAACCGGTTTAGGCTACAAAAAAATTTAAAACCGGTTTAGGCTACAAAAAGATTTCCAAAGCCTTGAACATCCCACGGAGCACTGTTCAAGCGATCATTCAGAAATGGAAGGAGTATGGCACATCTGTAATCCTACCAAGACAAGGCCGCCCACCTAAACTCACAGGCCAAACAAGGAGAGCACTGATCAGAAATGCAGTCAAGAGGCCCGTGGTGACTCTGGACGAGCTGCAGAGATGTACAGCTCAGGTGGGAGACTCTGTCCACAGGACAACTATTAGTCATGCACTATACAAAGTTGGCCTTTATGGGAGAGTGGCAAGAATAAAGCCGTTGTTAACAGAAAAGCATAAGAAGTCTCATTTGCAGTTTGCCACAAGCCATGTGGGGGACACAGCAAACATGTGGAAGAAGGTGCTCTGGTTAGATGAGACCAAAATGGAACTTCTGGGGCAAAATGCAGAACGCTATGTGTGGCGGAAAACGAACACTGCACATCACTCTGAACACACCATCCCCACTGTCAAATATGGTGGTGGCAGCATCATGCGCTGGGGGTGCTTCTTTTCAGCAGGGACAGGGAAGCTGGTCAGAGTTGATGGGAAGATGGATGGAGCCAAATACAGGGCAATCTTGGAAGAAAACCTCTTGGAGTTTGCAAAAGATTTGAGACTGGGGCAGAGGTTCACTTTCCAGCAGGACAACAACCCCAAACATAAAATCAGGGCAACAATGGAATGGTTTAAAACAAAACATATTAGTTTTAGAATGGCCGTAGAACGTGTTAGAATGGCCCATTCAAAGTCTAGATCTAAATCCAATCAAGAATCTGTGGCAAGATCTGAAAACTGCTGTTTACAAATGCTGTCCATCTAATCTGACTGAGCTGGAGCTGTTTTGCAAACCAGAATGGGCAAGGATTTCAGTCTCTAGATGTGCAAAGCTGGTAGAGACATACCCTAAAAGACCAGCAGCTGTAATTGCAGCAAAAGGTGGTTCTACAAAGTATTGACTCAGGGGGCTGAATAATTGCGCACAACCCACTTTGCAGTTATTGATTTGTAAACATGTTTGGAATAATGTATGATTTTCGTTCCACTTCTCACGTGTACACCACTTTGTATTGGTCTTTCACGTGGAATTCCAATAAAATTGATTCATGTTTGTGGCAGTAATATGACATAATAAAATGTGGAAAACTTCAAGGGGGCCGAATACTTTTGCAAAACACTGTATGATTGAGGATATGAATTTTCCTGCTATCTGTTTTCTTGTCTTCAGGTTGTGGAATGTTTTTGTTTTTTTATTATTATTTGACCTTTTGTATGTGGTCAGATGTTGTGCATTCATATACCTGCATTCCTCGATGTACCAGTATAATAGAAAGTCTGTTTTGAATCTTAAACTAAACCTTAACCATACTAGCTAAAAAAGAGTTTCACATGCTCGGGGCTTCTACTAGCCCCACGCAGTCGCCCTGTGTCTGCACCGGTCTTCAACGAATCTCTGTCCCCTCGTGGTGCAGTTTCGATTCTGCCAACTGATACTTTGGCAATCCACTGCGCCTGCGTGTGGCGCTGGCTGTGCACATCCTCGTATGTGTTCATGTCGGTGAGAGCAGTACGAGAAAACCTCTCGCTGTTGTGAATCCGTACAAGGATGTACGTGCCCACCGCTGCGCAGGTGCAGTGGACCGCCGACTGACCAGTTGGCAGAATCAAAACTATCCCGCAGCGGGGAGAACTGAGGATCGTTGCGGACTGGCATGGTCACAGGGGGGTGGCTGCAGGGGGCTGGTAGAAGCCCCAGGTAAGTAAAACACTTTTATTTAGTATGGTTATTGTTCACTTTAAGCTGTCTAAAGTTGGTTTCTCTTTTGTATGATTTTTATCCAGTAGCAACAATTCTACATTTCTAGAGAACAAAAGCAAACCAAGATGGCAGTGCATACAATACCCAGAGGCTGGTCCTGCTGTGGATGATGGCTGTAGCATTGGAGTGAGGGTAGAGGGCGGTACGCCATCTTGGTTTGCTTTTTTTTTTTTGCCAGACATCATGTTTTTCACTGCAGGTCTGTCACTCACCAATATAATTGAATGCACTTATATATACATGTTCAGCCTTTGATCTATATGAGCATATTTACCCATGCATGATTTCTTTATCTGGATATGCATATATATTGTGGCATTTTCTAGTAAAATAATATTTGATCTAATTCATTTCCACCCAGACCAGGGTCTCTGCCCTCCGCATTGAGCTCTTTTCTGAGCAAAAGTGGTTTATATCAGATTGCATGCAGGGTTACTTTATTTTCTTGTTTGTGTCATTTTTTTTCCGGCACATTGGTTTTAAATGATTTTCTACGTTTTTGCAGTGATTTGTTGTTTCTACTATACCAATGAAATGTATTAATTGAGATTTACATTGGTGGTGCAGGCAACTTTTTTCCGGGATTTTTTTCCTCTTTATTGTTCATATTCTGTGCTTGCTTCTACTGCTGCCTGTTGACAACATTATAAAGAGCTGTAATTAAAGATCTTTTCAAATACGTGATTGTGGTGCCGACCTTTCCAGCATATCGATTGTGACCCTGTTGGTACACTTGGCCGTTTTGGTCCTGGCACACCATTCCATTGAACTTTAGTCCTCATCATAAAGGGGAAGAAGCCATCAGTGAGTGCCAGTCTCACCCCATTTTGTGTACTCGAAGAGTCAGGAATAGACATGATGAAAAAGTTCTAAGACACAGTTTTTCCATTGGTTGTGAAATTGTACCATTCAAAATCATTGGTTGCTGATCAGAGAGCTGGCAGTTGGTTGATTAACCAGCAGTTAAAGGCTTTAATTGGCTGGGTCAGATAAATGTTAAAACTTTTTAATAATGACTATTCAATAGAATTGAAAAGAGGCAGTCATGTTGATTAGTGTAGATTATTCTTCTTGTAGTCAATACTAAAAAATGTTGAAATGCATACAGTTAGCTTGCAGTGTAAGTGAATATGATGTCAGAGGGTCTGGCTAGAGTGAAAGGTGTGAACTTTGTCTCCCACTTAGCAGTAAAACAAAAATAAAAAAAACAAAAATTTGCTTTCCTAAAACAGAAAGAATTTGCGATAATTCAGGTTGGAGTGAGCTCGAGATGTCTCCCAGAGCACCACTGCTGAATATATGCAAATTACCCTTAGAAGCTAAACACACCTCCAGAACCGCTGGATTGCAATGATGTGTCAGCTTGTTAAATTGTACAGAGCCATAATAATCCAACATGCATACAGACTGTTTCGGATTGTTTGATCCTCATCAGTGCATGGCATGGATTAATTTGGCTCTATGGAGTAGGGCTTGTAAACCGAGAGGTACAGACTAACCAGCAAGCTCATGGTGACCCAGAACTCATTGGAGTGTGTAAGGGACTACAATGGCCCTAAAAGCCCCCTTACTAAGATGTTAAGAAAAACAAAAATTTGCTTTCCTAAAACAGAAAGAATTTGCGATAATTCAGGTTGGAGTGAGCTCGAGATGTCTGGTATAACACACTGATATATGTTGCCGAAACCATGACCGCAACATAACTTTGTGCCTGAGCCCTTACCCACACACTAAACACATCAGCACTAAAATCACTTGTGCCCCTCAGCACATACACTGTACACTAATCCTTACAATACACACACACACACCCTTTACCTACTCACACCTTTATATACACACACACACACACACACACACACACACACACACACACACACACACACACACACACACACACACACACTCTTGTACCTTATACAGTTGGTTAAAATGTTACAGCTTCATCTACATTCACCCCTTTGCTATATTCTTACACATGAATTGTATGTACATCCTGTACAGCTTCCTACAACTTGTACTACAGTATCCTCCGACTTTCAATGTGCCAGTATTATTATCGATCTGCTAGTATTACTTTTGGACGTTAATTTTTAATTTGGAAAATCCAGTATGCAAGGCAATAATATGCCATGGAAGTCCATACATTGTATGTCCTTCTTTTTATTGTAGCAAGATATTGTTTATGATAAAGGGGTTATTATCCACGACTGATTATTTCAACCTATTACAAAAATATTTTAACAAACCACATTTTTGGCCTATTTATTTTGCACATACCCCTATAGCTTTTTAATATTGATGGTATCTGTAGAAGAAACAGAAGTGCTTAGCCTTGTGTTTTTGTTTTACTTCTGCCAAATGTGCCAAATGATTAATGTGCTTACTCTTTCCACACTGTGCTGTTCTGTAGGTTTCCTCCATCCTTCAGGACAATAGATGGAATTTATATGGCACCCACAGCAGATGTTCATAAGTGGGTAGGGCTGAACTGTGCTCTAACCTAAGTCATAAATTTAACAGATAATGTTAAGCCCATTTGGTTCATATGCCTCAGTGGTATACAGGGTCATTGTAAATAGGGCAAATTAAAGCAAGCTCAGGTAGCAGAAACAATGAAAAAAAACTATGAAAACTGCTTATCTTCGTAGTTCCAGAGATTGGGACAGATCTAATGCGACCAGCGAGAACTGAGAGTAAAGTGAGCTGAACTGCAGCGTTACCCTATTGGTCAGTAAACCTATCCAACACCTTGAAATACCAAGAGGAATAGTTGACAGGTGAAACTGTAGGGACTTCCTACTGATACACCAGCACTAATATGTATATTAATTTTTGTGGTATACTTGTGGTATAAAGTTGGGCATATAGTTTTCACTGTAGGTAACCTCTGATTGTGTGATTTATCATCATATGCTCAGTTTTTGTTTCTCAGATTTTTGCTTTAAGGAATCTGTAGTGAGAGGGATATGGAGGCTGTCATATTTATTTCCATTTTGTACATCCAGTTGCATGGATACACTTCAGATCTTTTCGACTTGTGTCTGTATCAAACATGGGGTTAGTGTGGGCAGACTTAAAGCAATGCTTATTCATGGTCTGTAACTCAAAGAGGAACTTTAGCGAAAAGAGGAAAAAATAAATCAATACATTGCAAAGTAAGAAGTTCGAAAATAGAAGAGAGATCAATAAATGATTATTATTCACCATGTAATTTGTTCATGTTGTTTGATCCACAATGAGCCTGCACATCATCATCATTACTACTGACATTATTTTATAGATGTGCATATGCACAGTGGGCGATACTGATTGCTTGGCTGTTGGTAAGCATGGTGGTGACAGAATCATGCTGTGGGGATGTTTTTCAGTGACAGGAACTGGGAGACTAGTCAGGATAAAGGCAAAAGGATGGGAATTGGAAAGATCCCCTTTGGAGGTGCGATCAGGCTGTCCCAATATAGGCAGCTCTATATTCCACTATATAAGTAAAAGACAAAAAGAGAGAGCACTCTACGAAAGATATGTCAATCTGTATACTGTCCTATCTAGGGCAGGCCTCACCTGATTCAACTGTAGCTGTTTGTGGAAACCAGCCAGAGAAGGGATGCATCCCTTTAAAGCAATAGGATTAGCCATACTATGCCAGGGAAAATAAGTAGGTAAATACTTGATCTACTTACATAACACATGTATTGTACTGTCCACTTTTTGATTTCAGTGAATGTTACATAGTAAATTAAGAGAATTCTGTTCCTGGTGGGGGCCATGTCTTTTGCCCACAGTTTAGGCTAAAACCTGATGTCATTTCTGCCCTTTACTTTTTTTCTTTTCTCCTCCAATCGCTGAGTCACCTCAGCCTTGCTTGTAAACCCAAGTGAGCAGGGGATCATGTTTCAGATAAGCAGCTCGCAGGAAAATAAAGGGAAGAGGAGGAATATATTATAGATAAAAAGAACCCCCAGCATGCAACTGTTTGGCACTAACTACTAAAGGGCCAGTGCTCCTTAAGTATGTGATAACTCCATATCATAACAGCAGAAAAAGTTTTGAATGCAGGATTAGTATTCTTATAACTTAATACACTCAGACCAATTGCTGTTGAAATTTGATTTTTATGGTGACACTCCCACTTTAAGGCCATCCAGGGTCCAGGCTCTCAACATAGGCAAACGCGGGGGGAATTACAGCTGCCCAAAATCCCCCCTCAGACCAGGGCTGATGCAGTGCCTGGGGACAAGCACAAGTTGAGACATCAGAATATCTGCAGGCATCCTGCAGCTCACAGCACTGCCCCCTTTCTCTCCCTGATACAGATGACTTTGGATGGAGCAGCAGTGTGTGTACAGAGCATTAAGCCGCTCTGGGGAACTTAACAAAGTCAGGTATGAGCACAGCTCTGTGCCCTGCTGTGTGAATGCTTCACTTTCCCCTTCAGTACGAATGTCAGCTATCCTCATTACAATCTGTATCCAAGCTGCTCCTGATCGATCCACTTGTCGGTCGGTCCGTCTGTCTTGGGCTATATTGGGCTATATTGCTGTGGGATCTCTTGTGGTGGGGGGATACTTTTTATGATTTGTACACTGTGTGTTCTATATCCTGACGAAGCTCTTGTTTTATAGAGTGAAACTAGTCCTAGTCGAATGACACTAGCACTGTAAATTGTATATATCACCCATTTCTACCCCAGCTCTATACCTTCTGTGAAGGCATTTGTTTCATGGCTATAATACTACTGTGTAGGAGCATACAGGTCTCTCTGTGATTAATGGCAGTCTCACACTTAGCCTCCATCACAGTTATGTTACCATACTCCTATTTTGCCATGTCCTTTTGCAATCACTTTTAACAGTACTTTGCCGTGGTGGGACTAGCTACACCCCAGCATCCTCTGACTGATTGCCAGCACTGGGGGGGATCAGCAAGGACCTCGCACCTCACAGCAATGTACTTTTATTTCTTTCTTGCATATATATGTGTATTAGTACTTAAGTGAGACTGACAGTTATGACACTTGTGTCAAGTCTCTCCCCATACTCGTATATATGTTATTTGGAGACCTGTTGATCACTGGTTTACAAGACTACAATCCAGCTGATTGACCAGTGACTCCTCACGTCACTTATTTTGTACATATAGGTTAGGTCCCTTGTTGGGACATAGTTTGTGAACCCTTTTAAGTTTGACAGCTTTTTTTATTGTGTAAAAGCAAACAAGTTTTACTTCCATCAGGGATGGGAAAACTCGTGGTCACGAACTTCAGAAAGATCTACTTGGTTACTAGTAATTAGCTGGTGTTTTGAGCCAGAGTGCATTACCTCATTCTTAATAGCAGATTATGGTGTAAGGACAGTCCAGAAGTAGAAAGCTGAACATTTGAAGCATAAAAACACTGGCTGACAAAAAAACATGGCCGACAAAAAAGCCATAGGCGCTCCTTGAGAATAATGGATTGCTGTGTATCTAGTTTGTTATGAAATGATTTATATGTGACATTTTGATGCCTCTTATAGCTTGAACATAAAAAATAGGGACAAACGCAATCCATCATGAAAAAAATTGTCATTTTTAAAGTTATGATCAAACTTGGGAAAGTTTCAGCAAAATGACACGAATCGGTAGCTTACAAAACAACCACTTTTAAATAGCCTGGTTGTTAGCATTCCATAATGGTGACATTCGTGCCCTTTTTCTGCTGTTCAGGCTCTTATGGGGCTATGCAAACATAGTATGGCACTAAAATACTTTGGAAAAAAATTGTACTGTACAAAGCCACCTGCACACTTCAGAGTTAACCGTCTGCTAGATACCTAACTAGTCATGAACTGAGTGATATGTGGCATTATTTTAACTGTGATAAGTTGTAGAATAGATTTTACTGTGTTTTAGTGTTGATGCCTTAGTATAGGGAATTCATTTTAGTGACAAGCTGTGACAAATTGAATGAAAAGCAATACAAATTGTATTTTGCATATTCTGTACCAAAATAAAAAGCAGGTAAAAAATAAACTAAAAAACACAAAGTAATCGAATTTACAATAGCATACATAAATCGTTACCTTAGGGACTCAGCTTTTTAAACATGTATGCCATGAGGGTATATAACTGTTATTTTTGCAAATAAAGCCTTGCAGTTATTGCTAGAGTACAATGAGAAAACTAAACACACAATATAGAAAAAAATACATCTTTTTTTTTCCAAATAATTTATTATCCCCATACTTTGCACTAGGAGCATAATTTAAATGTTGGGATTACCAGGATAAATGGGCAGATAAAATGTGTGGGTTTTATGTATGGTAGAATTTTTTATTTTAAAACGATTAGGGATGGTAATGGAGAAATAGTGTATTGTTTTTAATTTTTTTCTCTATTTTCACTTTTAAAATGCATAGAAAATAACATAATTACTAAAAACAAAATCACCCACAAAAAGCATAATTTGTGGCAAAAAAAAATATAAATTATTTATATGTGATGAATAGTGATAAAGTTATTGACAAATGAATGGGAGGAGCGATGGCATGTGAAAGTTGCTCGGATGTATAAGGTGGAAAAACAGGCTACCTGAGGTAACTCACTTATACTTGCCTAAGAAGAGGGAAGGCTCTGGATACTTTAGAGCCTTCCCGTTCCTCTGTGCTGTTTGTCATTCCTGCGCTATTCCATGTTAATTTCTTCATCAATCTGTTAGCAATTCAGCTGGCTTCGATTAGCCTTCTGATACGCTTGTATTCGGCAGTACTCAGAAACATAAGTACTTCTTGTGATGATTTGCTCAGCTGCCTGTGCAGGCAGCCAGCCTTTTGACCATTGTGTAGGTTTGCATGCTGCAGGACTCTGGAAAGAACAGCTTCTGTCAGTTTTGCAGCTTGTGCTTGCAGAGGAATTTGCATACGTTGTCATGCAAATTGCCTGGCCACATTCATTGGAGGCGTGTACTATAAGTACTATTTCTTTCCCACAATGCTTCGCTGTTTATAAGGATTTCGTCCTATGTAACACTCCTGGTGGGGTGTCAGCCTTGTTCTCTGTTTGAACATCAGCTTAGAGTAATTCCTAAATCTGCGCTAGGCAGATTTCCCTAGTGCTGTTAGGATTGTATTATCTGTATTGCCTGTTCTGTCTTGTCTTGCCTGTTTGCCATTGTCCTGTCCCTATGGTGGTTGACAGGAAATGGTTCTGATCTCTGTTCTTGGAGTATAGCTGGTGCAGCGGTTGCTACCAGCTATCTCTTCTGTTCTGTCTCCTGGGATCGCACTAGCTACTTTTTGCTAGCGCTGGGGATCCTTCTGTTCTGTCTCCTGGGATCACACTAGCTACTTTTCGCTAGCGCTGGGGATCCTTCTGTTCTGTCTTCTGGGATCGCGCTAGCCACTTTTTGCTAGCGCTGGGGATCCTTCTGTTCTGCTACTCTGTACTTGGATTGCGCTAGCCACTTTTCGCTAGTGCTGTGGATCTTATCTCTCGCTTGTCCCTGTTTTCGTGTGTCTGTCTGCTACGCTTGCTGGAGGCTCGGTGAGGTAACCGTTAAGCAAGCACTCGCGTCCTCTGTTTCATGTTTGTCTGTTGATGGTTAGTTAGGCGTGCTTGTCTCTATTGTGCTTATCACGTGGAGACCGCGCATAACCGCGTGCACTGTTGCGAATGAGTGCGGTGTTCGCGGTTAGCTAGCGTTTGTTGTTTTCCGCATTTTCTCATTGTATTATTTACTGTGCCTTTGCTACCCTCGTATTCTGTCCTGATCTGCCTTGTGTCTCGTCTGGCGATTGCACCTCTCGCGATCGCGTTCCTATTTCATATCTGCTGTTGTGTGTGTGCGGTCGCGGGGTGGCGACTGGATTGGCGCACACACATACAACCTGTCCCTTTTCTCATTCGCAATCGCCTCTCTTGCGATTGCGTTCTGCGTTTCGTACAATTCCTGTCTGGCATTTGTGGAGGTACAGAGGATTGGTTCCTCTGCACTCCCCAGCGCCATCTGCCGACAGGAATTTTTCCTCTACGGGTGCGTAGCACCTTTTGCTGGGTTCCTGCAAATTATACGCTTGTGGAGGATTTCCGCCGTGTCAGCGCACGCGTTGTGCGCTGATCACGGGGAAAGTTCCACAATCGTTACACTTCTAAAGACTGCTGAAGTGTTATTTGACCTAGGAAGTCAAAGACATTTGACCAGGGACATCGCTGTAACGATGGCCAACACAGAGGAATGGGAAGGCTCTACAGTATCCAGAGCTTTCCCTTTAAGTATAAAACGAATTCAAATGGTCAGTGGTTTTGCGCTCACTCTACACAAAATATAGAAATTGGCTGCAACAAGTAAAATGGGATTACTCACACCCCCACCGAAGTAATAGGAAAAAACTAAAAATTACTCATGCGCCTAATCGCCACTTCCATAAAGCAATATATTTGTTTATTTCATAAAATATAAAATAATCATCAAAATAACCTGTATAATATCACATAAAATTCCACGTAAAATGCAAGCAGACACTGGCTAACTCTCTCAGTACTACCCCCTTATAGCAGAACGGTCCGGCGCACATCGCGACCGATGACTATAGAAGGCTTGCCGAGTAAACTTCGTTTTCCAGTACATAATTGCACAAAGCCCAAAATCCAAAAGCACCTTTTTTTTATAAACAGAGCCCATATAATTGCACAGAGCCCAAAGCAGCACCTTCTTAATGACAGGGAGTTAACCTTCAATAATGTCTTTAATTCTGAGCACCAGTCCCATAAAATTGCACAGGACCCAAATAGCACCTTTTGAGTAAAAGAAAGTTGCACCTCAATAGTGCCTTTTTACTATAACAGCGTTGTTTCTATTATTAATCTTTGTATGCCATCAATTTCTTCAAATGCATAATTGCTCCAATCTCAATAGAGAATAATATAGATCCAGCGTGTTGTGTAACGTTGGTAAAAGCAAGCCAGTTAAATGCTCCAATTTCAATAGAGAATAATATACTTACAGCGTGTTACGTAGCGTGGTAAAAGCAAGCCAGTTAAATATACTGTATAGCGTATTAGCAGCGTCCTACAGAGTCACGTATAGTCTATGGATTTGTGCACTGCAGAAAAAATGTAAACAATTATGTCACTCACGCAGCCCGCAGGGATAGACAGCATATGCCCAAAGCTTACAGTCCTGCAGCGTTCTTTGACAGTAAGAGTCCCGGCCGGTGGCTCTTCTATTGATCTTTCATCCGTCTCGAACGTGCACGCTTGCTGGCAAACTTGTTCTGTGGATGATACCGGAACTTTGAGGGTGACGTCACCTCTGGAGATAACCAATGCCGACTAGTTTCGGTAGGACCGCCTACCTTCCTCAGGGCATATCTTCGTTGGTTCACCAGCTGCCTTTTTACTTCGTAGCTCCACCCCTTTTCTCTACGTAGCTCGTTCTCGTGCGCATACATTGTAGCAATACATTTCTTTCTCCTTTAGATCTGAAGGCGAATATATTAAATCCTATGCAAAAGCAAATAGTTCCACATCTAAATTTAGTCCTTGTGGAGCCAGACTATTCAATGTATAGATCCAGTTAGTTTCTCTACGTGACATATTTTGAATGAAGTCACCTCCTCCCCATTCTCTTTCTACCAGCTGAATCGCATAAAATGTAAAAGTCTGTAAACTTCCACCATGACATTCTTTAAAATGTTTGCTTAACGGTAATTTATTATAGCCTTTTTTTGATACTATTAACATGCTCTCCAATCCTTGATAAAAGTTTTCTCTTTGTTCTCCCAACATATTGCTTATTGCAACCACATTCTATAACGTACTGTGTATCACTCCTTTGCTGTTACAATTCAAATCTCCATATATATCAAATTCTTCCTTAGTTACTGCTGATTTGAATTGTCATAGGTGCAATATATCTGATGTTTTTGCATGGTACACAAAATCCACATCTCTTAAAGGACCCTTTTCGCTTTTTCGATTTTTTTGGTCCCAGTCACAGTTGGTGCAATCATATTTTTCAGATTGTTTGCCCTACAAAATGTGAATTTTGGTTTTTCAGTTAAAATTCCATTAAGGGTCCTATCTTGTTGTAAAATCCCCCAATATTTGTCTACTATTTTCCTAATGTCTTTTGATTGCTGATTATACTGCATTTTAATACTCAATGGAGGAAACTCATCCTCTACCTTTCTACTTTCTATAATCCTATCTCTAGGGTGAGATATATGTATAAAACGTAATTAAGTTATCTCACTACTTGTTCACTTTAAGTGAAATAATGAATATTGTGCATCTAAAATTATTTTGCAAGGCATTTTGTTTTTTTGCAGTGGCCCTCCACATCACCAACTGCTTGGCTGCCACCTACCTTTCTGTCCCTGGTAATAAACTAAGCAGTCTTCCTGTACCACAATGTGCAGTTATAGTCTAGAAGGGAGAAATGTAACCACGTCCACTATTTAGCCCCCCTGTCCATAAATAATGCTGACTGTCCAGATTTTTTGACCTTCCTGTCCAGTAAAAATAAAAAATAATTTGGCAACGCTGATGTACACAGTGTGACGTGTAGGATTAGTCGATTTCTACCAGAACGTCCAGTCACTCAGCAACTGTGAAATCCAGTGTTTATTGATCGTTTCTAATCAGTTTGGATCAAACAAATTGATCGTACAGTTCATTGATTAAGTCAATTTTGGCTTGGTTATACCAGCCCCTTGTCATATGATCAAGTGAGGGAACATAGTGTTTTGTAGAAGCACAGATTGGAGAAAGAGCAAATCTTTTCACTGGGTATCAGAGATCACCAAGGAAAGCAGTAAAATTGGAAAGAGGGTGGAGTAGTTAGTAGAAAAAAGATCACACAATGGTGTTGTGTAGGAATAATGAGCTATGTGTGAGTAGTGTAATATAGAAAAAGAACCGTATTGTGCGAGTCCTGGTGCAGTACTCCTAGGCAGCATAAACAAGTATCCAAAGGAGGGGTCCACGCACATTCTTAGTGAAGCAAAAAGTGCAAGTTTTTATTGCTCCATTACACACATGCAATATTCATCTGACGGTTTTGGCCGTCGATTGTTTCGTGGCCTTTAGGGGTTCCCTTTGTCAAGGCATAGGCAGAAAAAACATATAGGTGTGAGTAGGACACTATGGGCTTGATTCACAAAGCGTTGCTAACCTACTTAGCACGTCTAAAGTCTTTAGACGCGCTAACCAGGGTGCTAAGTAGGTTAGTACCAGATTTCTCAATCAGATCGCGCACAAAGTTTTGTGCGCAAAGTCCTATGCACGTGCTAAGTCCCATAGGCTTTAATGGGCACTTCGCGCGGAGCGCCCTGCACTCTGTGCAGTGCACGCGTAACGTTTTACGCGCAAAAAGCTCATTTAGACGTGCTAAGGGGGTTTTCACAGGCGTGCTAACAGTTAGCACTGCTTTGTGAATCAAGCCCCATGTGGTTTGTAGGATTGATGCACATGGAAGGTCATAAAGGAAGGACAGAGGAGACTGTGTGTGTGTAGGAACAGAAATGTCGGCCACACAGTATGGCTGTACATGGAGGATGGAAGGACAGAGTGGAGTTGTAGGTAGGACAGGTTGGGAGCATAAACCAGGGATTTATAGGACAGATCAGTAGAGTGGAGAATGTCATATGATGTGGTTCTCAACCTGGGGTGTACCCCTTGGGGTACATCAGCACCTGTCAGGGGGTTCCCCAAGGGCCGCAGACAAAATGGCGGATCTTGCCTCCCAGGAGAGAACTGGCAGACAGTGTCGGCAAGGGGCGGCGTAACTTACATAGCCCCATTCCAGCGTGAACTCCTCTCGCTGGGCTCTCCTCCTCTCCACATGCTCTGCTCTTCTCACCGCGTCCTTTCTCCTTGGTTACCTGGCAGCACCTCTCATGACGTCAGAGGTGCCGCCGGAAGTAACCATAGCGGTAGAACGTGACGAGGGAGTGGAGGAGAGTCCGTGCTGGAACAGGGCTATGTAAGTCGGTTAGAGTCTAACCTATACTGAGGGCACCACCTGTACCTGGTATCTATACTGGAGCGCCTATAGCACACTGCCTGTACTGTGGCACCTAGCTAACTTATACTGGGGCACCACCTGTATCTGGCTATCTATACTGAGGCACCTCTGGCTCGCTACCTATACTGGGGCACCACGTGTACCTGGCTATCTATACTGAGGCACCTTTGGCTCGCTACCTATACTGGGCACCACCTGTACCCGGCTACCTATACTGGGGCACCTATAGCTCACTACCTATACTATTTATTTATTATTTATTTATTTATTGTATTTATAAAGCGCCAACATATTACTAGGGGCTCCTGTACCTGGATAACCTATACTGAGGGAACCTATGCCTGGATACCTATACCTGGGGCACCTATGCTTTGCTACCTATACTGGGGGACCTATATGTGCATACCTATATAGGGGGATACAGGTTAGGACAAGGGGATAAGAGGTGACACGGGGACATAGAGGGGGACAAAAAAGGCACAGGGGGAACAGAGATGAGACCGGGGACAAGAGGTCTAGGATAAAGACAATTGGTAGGCATAGACAAGTGGTAGGAAAGGCAGGGATGCCTTGAGTAATCTCACCTTGGAAAGTTGCTGGCAAGCCTGTACAGGTTTGTCCAGTGGCTGCACGTGTCCCTCTGGCCGGGGATCAGGCTTGGCAGTGTCCAGATTCTCCTTCGTACGAAGGCAGGGCTGGAATCCGTGGTTGTGTATTTGCAGGTCTCTGCCTGGACTGTGTGCAAATTCCGCACTATGCGGCCACATCACAGACTATGGAAGGTTGCACTAGTGCAAAGTGTTATGCAGTAATGGGGATGTCCAAAGCTCCCCGTTGCTCTGTGTGACTGTATAAAAACAGCTCGCAGGCAATTGGGAGTAGTGATTAAAGTGGACCTGAACTCAGAACGCCTCTTAACTCTAAAAGATACACAACAGCATAATAACCTTTAAACAAAAAACATTTCTTTGTTACAGCTGATACAAATCTTAAAATAAATCTGCACAGTTTCTACCTGATTCATGGAATAAGACATATTGTTTATAGTCTGTGCTTTTAAATGGGCTTATCTGCCATATACAGGGGAGATATCAAATTACAACTAGTGATTAGACACAAATGAGGGGCTAAACTCTTTAAATACATAAAGGGTGCATTTCTGTTATGTTTTCCTTGTGTCCTGTGCAAGAGTTCAGGTCCACTTTAACACTTGTCAATGTAGCAGTGCATGTAAGAAAGGCTATGGCTGCTGCCTTGTGGTGCAACAAGGTTTATTTGCTATGCGTGTTTTAGGAGGCAAGTCCTCCTTTCATCAGGCAAAAGGTTTGACAGATTGTGACTGGATCAATTAAATAAGTGAACAATAGAAACAATTAAGGTGCATTTTACAAATACATTACAAAAATGCACCTTAATTGTTTCTTTTGTTCACTTATTTAATTGATCCATTGACAATCTGTTAAACCTTTTGCCCTGAGGAAAGAATGACTTGCCTCCTGAAATGCAAGTAGCAAATGAACCTTGTTATACCACAGGGCAGCCGCCATAGCCTTTCTTATGCTAGGTACACACCATATAATTTTCTGGCAGATTTGCCTGCCATATTGATTATTTCCACCATGTCTGATCTGAATTTTGATCGATTTTCCGACTGATTGTAAATTTTCTGATTATTTTTTCGATCGATTGGAAAAATGATTGGAAAATTGGAAAATTGATCACAATACAGATCGGACATGTTGGGAATAATCAATCTGATAGGTAAATCTGCAAAAAATGGTATGGTGTGTACCTAGCATTACATGCACTGCTACATTGGCAAGTATTAACCTCCTTGGCGGTAACCCTGTGTGTGACACAGGGTAAGCCGCCGGAGGGTGCCGCTCAGGCCCTGCTGGGCCGATTTACATAATTTTTTTTTTTTCAAACACGCAGCTAGCACTTTGCTAGCTGCGTGTTTGGTCTGATCGCCGCTGCCCGCCGCCGATGCGCCGCTACCCGCCGCGATACAGGGCCCCCTCCCCCGCATACCCCTTGCGCAGCCTGGCCAATTGCGCCAGGCTGCGCTATGGGATGGATCGGGATTCCCTGCGACGTCGGCGACGTCGATGACGTCACTCCGATCATTGCCATGGCGACGGGGGAAGCCCTCAAGGAAATCCCATTCAGAACGGGATTTCCTTATGGGCAAGCGGCGCCGGCGGCGATCGGACTCTACGGGGGGACGCCGCATTGAGGGGGGAAGCATGTAGCTAGCGCTAGGCTAGCTACATGCTAAAAAAATAAAAAAAAAGTGAAAAAAAACCCTCCCGCGGCCACGCAGCCGCGGGAGTCATACCGCCAGGTGGGTTAATCACTACTCCCAATTGCCTGTGAGCTGTTTATACAGTCACACAGAGCAACATGGAGCTTTGGACATCCCCATTACTGCATAACACTTTGCAGTAGTGTAACCTGCCATATTCTGTGGCGCGGCCACATAGTGTGGAACTTGCACACAGTCCAGGCAAAAACCTGCAAAGACACAACCACGGATTCCAGCCCTGCCTTCGTACGGAGGAGAATGTGAACACTGCCGAGCCCGGTCCCCGGCCAGAGGGACATGTCCAGCCACTGGAAAAAGCTGTACAGGCTTGCCAGCAACTTTCCAAGGTGAGATTACTCCAGGCATCCCTGCCTTTCCTACCACTGGTTCTCTGAGTGCGCTCTATTTCTTGTCATTATCCTAGATTTCACGGTCACTGAGGTGGATTCTTAAAGAGCAGCACCATTACACAAGCCTCACGGCTCGCTCCTTCTAGCCATAGAATTACCTACCTATAACATTGCAGGAGACATAAGGTGACACAGAGGGGGACAAAAGAGGCACAGGGAGAACCAAGGGTGACAAAGAGAACCAATTCAGGTTAAGAATGGACACAGTCCCTCCCTATCTCATTTGTTAACCGTGGACTACCTGTATTTCGCTAGTATTTGGCTCCACAGTGCTTTATTCGGTAGGGGGTACATTTGCTTGGGGATGACCCACAAAGGAGTACATGTGCTGAAAAGGTTGAGAACCACTGGTGTAGGTGATAGCATTGATGGGGTGGCTTATGAAAATTTTTGTGAACCACAAAAATAAACAACATAAGTACAAACTAATAGTACTGTTTAACCACTTTACCCCCAGCGGTACGAATTTCTCCGCCCCTTTTTTCCCTCCTAAAAAACCAGGGACGGAGAAATCCGTACCTTCCGCGCTACCGCCGCTGTCCGCGCTCCCGCCGCTCGTGCGCGCGCACCCGCCGCTCGTGCACGCCACCGCCCGCTCGCCCGGAGATCAATGAACGGGAAAATCCATTCCCGTTCGTTGATCTAGCCCCCGCAATGATCTGCTGCTTCTTTCAGAAACAGCGAGATCATTGTGCGTCTCCCAGCCTCCTACTGCTTCCTGTAAGCGTCCTTCCGGACGCTTACAGGTCGCATGTAAACAAACACTCTGTGGCCATCTTGTGGCCAAATAGTAAACTACACCCTAAAAGCATTTTACATATACAAACATTACATTTACACAATAAATTAACTCATTACCTCCCACACGCCCCAATTTTTATTTTTTTTTTGTAATTAAAAAAAAAAATACAATAAAAAAAAAACATAAATAGTTACCTTAGGGACTGAACTTTTTAAATATTTATGTCAAGAGGGTATAACACTGTTACTTTATAAACTGCGGGCTTGTAATTAGGGATGGATGCAAAACTGAAAAAAATGCACCTTTATTTCCAAATAAAATATTGTCGCCAAACATTGTGATAGGGACATAATTTAAATGGTTTTATAACCGGGACAAATGGGTTAATACATTTCATGGGTTTTAATTACAGTAGCATGCATTATTTAAAAACTATAAAGGCCGAAAACTGAAAAATAATAAATTTTTTCCCACATTTTTCCTATTTTCCCATTAAAACACATTTAGAATAAAATTATTCTTGGCATAATGTCCCACCTAAAGAAAGCCTAATTGGTGGCAAAAAAAACAAGATATAGTTCATTTCATTGGGATAAGTAATAATAAAGTTATAGACGAATGAATGGAAGGAGCGCTGAAAGGTGAAAATTGCTCTGGTGGTCAGGGGGTAAAACCCCTCAGTGGTGAAGTGGTTAAATGACCATTTATTTTAAATAAAATTATTCTCATAACTAAGATATTAGACATTTTATTTAGTTTACAATAGGAATTGTGCACTGGCAGAACACATGAGGAATGGATAGGAGGCTGTTTTAAATCTCAATTTAAAGTGATCTGTTCCATGCTCTGGAATATTTTCTTATTTTAACCTCAAGTACATTTCTTGTCCTGATGATGTTGGTATTAGAAGAGGAAGGGAGAGGAGTGGAGAATACAGACAGCAACGAGATCCTCATACATTCTTGTACTCTTCTTAGCTAAAAAGATTTTCTATTGGATTCTGTACCCCAGAGAAATTGTACCTCATTTTTTGTTCAAGCCGACCGTGTCACTTGGACAGGAAGTTAGGATAACTAACTGTATAAATATCACACGTTCTAACTCTTCTCCATGTTAACAAAAATTTGAAGGTGGTTGAGTAATCAACTATTTTTCACACACTTTACAACTGAAGGCATTTTTTTGTTTTTTTGCTTTCACTTAAGCCTCTGTTTATTAAGAAAAGTTTTTCTACACTTCTGGATTGAATTCCTTAAAGGAATACTGTAGGGGTCGGGGGAAAATGAGTTGAACTTACCCAGGGCTTCTAATGATCTCCCGCAGACATCCTGTTCCCGCGCAGCCACTCACTGATGCTCCGGCCTCGCCTCCGGTTCACTTCTGGAATTTAAGTTTTTAAAGTCTGAAAACCACTGCGCCTGTGTTGCCGTGTCCTAGCTTTCGCTGATGTCACCAGGAGCGTACTGCGCAGGCCCAGTATGGTCTGTGCCTGCACAGTGCGCTCCTGGTGACATCAGCGGGAGCGAGGACACAGCAATGCAGGCGCAGTGGTTTTAAGACTTTGAGGCAGGGGTCACACTTGTCTTTCAGTTTCTACACTTTTCAGAAAACTGAAAGACAAATGTGACCTCTACCTTACAACAGCTAATGTAATTTATAGAGAAAACTGACAAATTGCGCAAGATGTCAGTTTTTTTACTGCATGCGAAATCTGCATTAAAGTGTGACCTAGCTCATTGATTAACATGAGTTCTCAGTTGAAGTCAGTTTTTCTGTGCAGAAAACGCGTACGAAAGCCGGTAAGTGTGACCCCTGCCTAAAGTCTGAAATTACAGAAGTGAACCGGAGGCGGGGCCGGAGCATCAGTGAGTGGCTGCGCGGGCACAGGATGTCTGCGGCGGACCATTAGAAGCCCTGGGTAAGTTCAACTTATTTTCCCCCGACCTCCCTACAGTATTCCTCTAAGTGGTGATCAAAGATTCATTCACAAAGTGGAATGAAACACCATATTAACTGAAAAAAAAATAATGATCCAATAAGAAAGAATTTATTTAGCCTACCCATCCTGTTGTTTTTAGTGTTCACTGTCAGATTTAAGAGAAATGTGATATGAAAAAAAGAACATTTCTGCTGATTTCCATGTTTACTGTTTGTGTGATACCCTTTTCTTTCTTTCTTTTTTTCTTTTTTTTTTTTTTTTTTAACCCAGCTCAGTGTTAATTTGCTGCTTATTTTACAGATTAATGTCCTTCCCTCAGCAAACATTACCCAAATAACAGGCTCACTGTGTAAATTCCTAAAATGGAGGGGGTAAGCCATTACCTTCTGGTCATAGAGTCTTTATTTTATCTGAAATGAGAAGTCTTTGTTATTTTCATTTTGAGATAAATAAGCTTGTTAAGATGGCCATGCACTGGTCGATTTGCCATCAGATTCGACCAACAGATAGATCCCTCTCTGATCAAATCTGATCAGAGAGGGATCGTATGGCTGCCTTTACTGCAAACAGATTGTGAATCGATTTCAGCATGAAATCGATTCACCATCTGTGAAGCTGCTGCCCCCCCTGCATACATTACCTGATCCGGCCGGCGCGAGTCCCCCGGTCTCCGCTGTCTTCTTCTCCGCTCTGGGCTCCAGGGCTGCAGCTTCACTGTACTTCCTGTCCGGGGAAGTTTAAACAGTAGAGGGCGCTCTACTGTTTAAACTTCCTGTCGGGACAGGAAGAACTGAAGCCTGCCGGAGCCCAGCGGTGAAGGAGCAGCGGTAACAGCGGGGATACACGCCGGCAGAGCAGGTAATGTATTGCCACTAGCGTCGGTCGTCGGACATTCGAATGCCGCTATCGACGCACTCCCGACCCGCCGGTGATCGAGCAAAATCTTCCGCACCGACGGATTGACTGGAACGATCGATTTTGGATGGAAATCGATCGTTCGGTCAGCGCAATGATTTCACAGCAGATTCGATCACAGTGATCGAATCTGCTGTATATCGGCGGGAAAATCGTTAAGTGTATGGGCCCCTTTTCTGTAATTAACTAAAAAAAAAAAGTTCCCACAATCCTGTTGGCACTGCACAGTTATGCCTGGTAAACACCATGCAATTTCCTGTCAGACAGGCTGAATTGATTATTTTTGACAGGCTCCATCTGATTTTTCCATTCATTTTTTCTGATTAATTTTGTATAGAAGCGTAAGGAAAATCTATCAGAAAAAAATTATCAGAAATCAGATTGGAGCTGACAGAAAAAAATTGATTTGACCCGTCTATCTATCTTTTTTTTTTTTTTTTTTTTTTTTTTTTAGCATGTATGCTATGTAGCCTAACATTAGGTGACTTCATTACATTTTGTTCAGTTATGTTCATTTATAATCCACAAAAATGTATTGATGTAATGAAAAATATTTGCAGCAGGCTATTTGATTGCTGACTGGCAAAGTCTTTATATCTAGAACCATATTCTGGCAGACTTCCTCCAGATGTGCCCAAAAGATAGATCCTTCTCTGACTGACATCTAATCAGATACAGATCTATCATCGCCACACACTGCACATTGATTCTAAATCAATCACTGCCAATCCCCCTGCTATTTCTGCCCTATAGAGTAATAATAGCTAAGCAAAGAGCTCTGACACTCACCGCTTCAGCTGGTGCACTCCCTCCTCTGTGCTGCCATCATCTCCCAGTACCTTTAGTGACCCCATAACCTGGCAGTGTACATGGATGCAAACCTCGCCACTGAATCACTATAGGCACCAGGAGATTACGGTAGCACAGAGAAGGGAATGCGCCAGATTGGTGAACACCAGAACACTTTGTTGTGCTTATTCTCTGCATAGGGCCTTGGAGAGCAGCATTAGCAGGGGAAATATGTCCATGGATATAGGCCATTACCCCCCAATCCCCCTTCCCCTTGCACTGATACCACTGTGCTCCCAATAGACCACCACAGATAGAACAAACTAAGGAGAAGAGTTTGTAGTCTCCATCAGCTCCTTGTAATCATCTGACACCTCATATTCAAAACAGGGCCTCCAGGTGTGCATATATTGCTGATTTCTATTATATAGGGAAATAAGTCAGGTCTTCCATCTGACCCACAGCCCTGACTTCCTGAAGCCACTCAGTCACTGTGGGGGCCTGAGTTGAATTCCAGCGGCGTGCAATCATCAATTTGGCAGCCTTAATAAGTTGTTTGGAGAGTGAATTTTTGTATTTCCCTATACTCCTGGGGTATTGTGTAAAAGATAATGGGCAGGATCATCAGAAGGGTCTACACTCGTCACGTGATATAATAGACTTCACTGAGTCCCAGAAATGATCAATAATTTGGCAGTTCCAAAAGATATGAGTAGCCCTATGCAAAGAACATCGCCAACAGAGGGGGCTAGTATTCAGACACATCCTATGGATCCTGTCAGGAGTATGGTACCATTGAGTTAACATTTTGTAGACTGATTTCTGTATGCGTGCAGAGATTGAGGATTTCTGGGCAAAATGTAAAATCCTCTGCCATTGAGTGTTGGTAAAGATCGTATTTAAATCTTTTTCCCATCCACCACGCAAAGAGGAGGTAAGGCCAGGATTCAAAAGGAGCGGCATCTTGAGAGAAGCAATGTTTATTGCCCTTAGAGAGCAAAAATGTCGAAACTGTACAAGGGACAACAGGTTTAGGGAGGAAAGTTCCATGCGAGACTGGATAACATTCAGGTCTACCCATTTACCCTTTTCTACCAAATGAAGAGCATGAAGAGGTCGAGGACCTCTCCAATTTATATACGCCCTTGACTGCATACCAGGAGGGAAGTCAGGGTTGTCTAATATAGGGGTCATTGGCGAGAGACCTCAGACCAGGTGCTAACACAGAAAACCTATTTAGCTTGTGGAAAACTCCGACTCTGCATGACTATTGCATATGTAGATCTGGAAAATGCTGAGGATGTCTTCGACCATGGAAGATGTGAAAGGGAAGGGTGAACGAGATCATGCTCCATCTCCACCCATCTCTTAAAGGGTCTGTGGCGGTGCCAATCTACCACTCGCACAAGCACAGCTGCAGCATGATAGAGCTGCAGGTTTGGCACCGCCACCCCACCCTGAACCTTATGCTGGGTACACACATTGCGATTTCCCGCTCGATCCGCGGGATCGATTTGATTATTTCCAACCTGTTCGATCGATACAGTCGTCAATTTTGCATGTTAAGTATGCAAATTCGACGGCTGTATCGATCGAAACCTGATCGAACATGTCGGATATAATCGAATCGATCCTGCGGATCGAACGGGAAATCGCAACGTGTGTACCCAGCATGAGGCAAAACTGTCAAGGCATATCTCAAGTGAGGAGTCCTATTCCTCCATATGAATCTCTAGAAGCAGGACCTGAATTCCCTTAAAATATGAGGGGACCGAAATTGGAAAGGCCTGAAAAATATAAAGAAATCGAGGGAGCACATTCATTTTGGTGATGTTGACCCCTTCCGAACCAAGAGAATTTTGCCACATCCCATCTCCGCAAATCAGCTCAAATGGTAGCTAGAAGGGGAAGATAATTAAGTTTAAATATCTCTACAAGATTACTAAGAATTTTAGTGCCTTAATAGGTTATGGCTGTAGAAGTCCATTTAAATGGGAAATTCGCTTCCAGGGTAGCTCGTACGGTTGAATCAAGACTCACATGAAGTGCCTCACACTTATCGTAATTTATTTTACAATTCGCTATATGCCCATAATTAGAAAAATCCCGCATGAGATTTGGAATAGATATGTTTGGGCCAGTTAAGTAGAATTGTAGATCATCGGCATAAGCTGCGATCTTGTGAACTGCCGATGGAAATTGTATACCTTGAATATCGAGATTAGATCTAATCTTATAAAGTAGGGGTTCAAGCGTCGATGCAAAGATACAGGGAGACAACGGACAACCCTGTCGGGTGCCGTTTGAGATGTTAAAGGTGTCTGACAGTTCCCCATTAACCCTAATCCGTGCGGAGGGGGCTGAATACATGATATAAGATAGCATATACTGGGACAGCTTGATATGCTTTAAGGTACACCTCAGGAAGTCCCAGCGGACACAATCGAAGGCCTTCTCCGCATCTGTACATAATAGCATCATTGATGAAGTCCCCGATCGTGCCGATTGGACAGCTGACAACATCCGCATTGTGTTGTCCCTGACTTCTCGTGTGGGAATGAATACGACTTGATCATAATGCACCAATTGGGCTATCAGAGACAACCTGTTGGCTAAGAATTTGGCATATATTTTCAGATCCAGATTGAGTAATAAGATGGGCGATAGAACATAAAGCTACATCTTTACCCTGCTTATGAATCACTGTGATGTGAGATAGAAGTATGTCAGAAGGGAAAGAGGTGGGATTTTCAGGGTCAGCGATCGAGTTATAAGCCTTTAGTAGAGAGGGCTGCAGCAAAGACAAATAACACTTGTAATATTTTAAAGAGAAACCGTCGGACAGGAGCCTTACCGGTAGGAGATTGTGAGATAACCATTTTAAGTTCCTCAAACGAGATAGGCTTCTCTAATTCTTTAACCTCAGCATCAGATAAGACTGGTATGCCCGAGTCTCTAAAGTAGTCTTTGATCTTGTCTATAAAATGGGGTCTCACCGAATCAGAGACATCCCCAGGAAAGTTATAAAGAGAGTCATAGAAATCACGAAATATGCAGGCAATAGATTGGGATCTATAGTGCTTCCCAGAGCGCGAGTCATTGATACTGGAAATAGTGTGCCGTCTGTTGGGAGCGAAGTGCTTGTGCCAAGAGATGGTCACATTTATTGCTGTGTTCAAACCAAACGCCTTGATAAGGGAAGACCCTGCGTGGCCCCCAAAACAATTGTCGGCTGCTTTCTGCGGATATAACGGCTCAATAAAGAGCCTGATTGATGAAAACGATGTGCTGATATACTGAACCATTGTGTTCAAAGTAGTGACGCTTATAACGAGTAGCCGCATACCTAGCTTTGAAAAAAGCATAGCTCCCCATTTCTCATGCTCTGTGGTGAGTGCAGCTAGGTTAGGAGGAGTCCTCAATAGCAGCATTTCTCTCTTTCTTTAACCTACTACCTTCCTGTATCAGCACACCTCACACACAACACATTTATGTGCAGCCCAATAATCATTTGGGACATTCTGTCCACATTATTAGTTGCAAGATATGTCGCGATGGCCCACTATACTTTAGCAGCCACAACCTCATCTTTCAACAAAGAGGCATTTAAGCGCCACAAAAAAAGATCTCTTACTGGTCTCAAACACGTCCAATGTAGCCACTACAGGGGTGTTATCAGACAGGGTGGCTATGGAGATATGAATGTCAGAGACCACTGATAACAATATATTCTGGGGCACAAAAATGTAGTCAATGCGAGAGTATGTTCCATGGGAATTCTAAAAAAAAGTATAGTCTCGATCTGTAGGGTGGGTAATGCGCCAGGCATCCACCAGCTGACGAGACCGTAGGGCCAGTTTGCATTTGTTAGCTACTCTATAGGGGAGAGTAGCCCTTCCCAAGGATGTATCCAACGCAGGATCAAGGGCAACATTCTTGTGTCCCCCCAGAATCAGTCCCCCTTCCGCAAATGAATCTAGCTCACTTAGGAAGTGTTCTAAGAAGACCTGCTGTTAATGTTAGGGGCATAGAAGAAGCCAAATGTCATAATTTTAATGTTAAGCAGACCTTTAATCAGTAAGTATCTGCCCTCAGGGTTAGTCAACTGCTGGACCTGGGACAAACAGACTATTTTAGAGAAAGATCGCTACTCCTTTCGTTTTTAGTGGTAGGAGAATAGCTAAAGTATGGATAATATTGATTGCCTAGTCTCTGATGATCAGAACCCCTCAGATGAGTCTCCAGCAGAAAAGCGACCTGTATGCCAGAAAGATGAAGCTTGGACAACAATGTGGACTGCTTCTCAGGAACATTCAGCCCCCTGATGTTTAATGTTAATACATTAAGTGACGCCATGTACAGTTAAGGATAGCATGCACAGTAAAGACCATGGGACCTCAAACATTGTGGAGAACCAGAGAAAAGGAAAAAAAAAAAAAAAAAAAGAAACACAAAAGACAAAAGTAGAGGGGGCCTAAGCGCCTGAATGCATGGGCGACAGGTAAATAATCCCCGGAAGCCACATCTTCCATATTAGGCCAGTCCTCTCATTCCAGCCGCAAGAGAGGAAGTATTGTATCCTGGCTGTGGAGAAGGGAGAGAGGGAGTGAAGTACTGCAGTAGAGAGTCTTATGTCTCCCAGCCACAATAAAATGAGTAACCTCCACGAACCCCCCCTCCCCCCCTTAAAGAAAACACCCAAGAACATGCATATAATGAAACGCCAAAAAGTCAGGTGCCAGAAGTGGCTCAGAGCTCGAGTAAACCCATGTGCCATTAGCGATGACTAGAAACTAACTATGAAGCAAAGAACGTGATGAAAATAACATACCTCCCCCCGCTGCTTTAATGTCAACAAACTTGCTTGGCATGTGCATACCCTCAAACGCTTCCTGCCACATAAACGTCAATCTCTCTCCTGCAGAGGAAACAGACAGAGAGTATAAGCACGGGGCTGGAGGGTGCACCACACCATAGCCACAGCGTGCTGATATAAAGAAGATCACGAGTGCGACAGACCATCACAACCGCTGCATAGTTCCAATGCAGCATCTGTCGTTATGGCATGACCTCACCATTTCCCCAGCACGGGGATGGCACAATTAAGGCCCCTCCATACACAATTAGCTCACCCACTTACCCCCCACTGCTGCAATCTAAATGAAGAAATCCCACCCTCCCACCAAATATCCCCAATCATCTAAGTCATATCAGATAATATATTCATAGAAAAATCCAATATGGATCACAAATACTTTTATATAGTAAAATATATAGAAACACAGTTGGATAATAAAAGCTGACGCAATGTAAAGCTATCATAAGGCATTTAGAGTAAGAATATAAAAAACATAGTGAGTATAGTACTAAGCTTATATGTATACATAGCAGAACAGTAGTATAGCATATAACAGAACATAACATCGGCTATGTGCAAGATCTGAACGGATGCAGGAACATCATATGTAGTAGAAAGATGCATTCAGGATGGAGGTCATTGCAGACCTAAGCAAGTGGGTTATGAGCGCATTTATAGGTAAAATCGTAGGGGACAACCACGTCTCTCAAAAGGAGTCTCATGTCATCAAATAAAGTTCAGTAGCAAAGTCAGCAGGGAGCGGGCAGTGAAACAAGGCTCAACATAGAGCAGGAGCGGACCACAGGCCCCAATAAACAACAGTAGGGGGGCAAAGGGGAGAGCAGAGTCATCACACTCAACCATACTCACAGGCCAGATTCGGCAGCAGCACGCGGTCGGCGTACTCATTGTGGCCAACCTATCTCCACAAAGTCAGGGTCTCAATCCGGTAATTCCACAGGTGGAGCAGGCGGGTGAGGTATGGTTAACTTACCCAGTAGCCGTCTGCTTTGTGTCCAACGGCGCGCCTCACACTGCCTTCCAATTCACAGTCAAGTGACTACCACGCTTCCTCCTTCAACCTGGAAAGAGGAAGCATGGCAGTGATGTGAATGCAAATTGTAACGCAGCGTAAGGCAAGCCGGAGCTCATCCCAGGTTATAGCATTTACTGACTAACCTATTTAACCACTTGAGGACCTAGGGCTTTCTACCCCTTAAGGACTGGCCACTTTTTTTCCATTCAGACCACTGCAGCTTTCACGGTTTATTGCTCGCTCATACAACCTACCACCTAAATGAATTTTGGCTCCTTTTCTTGTCACCAATAAAGCTTTCTTTTGTTGCTATTTGATTGCTCCTGCGATTTTTACTTTTTATTATATTCATCAAAAAAGACATGAATTTTGGCAAAAAAATGATTTTTTTTTTAACTTTCTGTGCTGACATTTTTCAAATAAAGTAAAATTTCTGTATACATGCAGCGCGAAAAATGTGGACAAACATGTTTAAATAAAAAAACCCATTCAGTGTATATTTATTGGTTTGGGTAAAAGTTATAGCGTTTACAAACTATGGTGCAAAAAGTGAATTTTCCCATTTTCAAGCATCTCTGACTTTTCTGACCACCTGTCATGTTTCATGAGGGGCTAGAATTCCAGGATAGTATAAATACCCCCCAAATGACCCCATTTTGGAAAGAAGACATCCCAAAGTATTCACTGAGAGGCATAATGAGTTCATAGAAGATATTATTTTTTGTCATAAGTAAGCGGAAAATGACACTTTGTGACCAAAAAAAAAGTTTCCATTTCTTCTAACTTGCGACAAAAAAAAATGAAATCTGCCACGGACTCACCATGCCCCTCTCTGAATACCTTGAAGGGTCTACTTTCCAAAATGGGTCATTTGTGGGGTGTGTTTACTGTCCTGACATTTTGGGAGGTGCTAAATTGTAAGCACCCCTGTAAAGCCTAAAGGTGCTCATTGAACTTTGGACCCCTTAGCGCAGTTAGGCTGCAAAAAAGTGCCACACATGTGGTATTGCCATACTCAGGAGAAGTAGTACAATGTGTTTTGAGGTGTATTTTTACACATACCCATGCTGGGTGGGAGAAATGCCTCTGTAAATGACAATCTTTTGATTTTTTTACACACAATTGTCCATTTACAGAGTTATTTCTCCCACTCAGCATGGGTATGTGTAAAAATACACCCCAAAACACATTATACTACTTCTCCTGAGTACGGCGATACCACATGTGTGGCACTTTTTTGCACCCTAACTGCACTAAAGGGCCCAAAGTCCAATGAGTACCTTTAGGATTTCACAGGTCATTTTGAGAAATTTCGTTTCAAGACTACTCCTCACGGTTTAGGGCCCCTAAAATGCCAGGGCAGTATAGGAACCCCACAAATGACCCCATTTTAGAAAGAAGACACCCCAAGGTATTCCGTTAGGAGTATGGTGAGTTCATAGAAGATTTTATTTTTTGTCACAAGTTAGCGGAAAATAACACTTTGTGAAAAAACACAATTAAAATCAATTTCCGCTAACTTGTGACAAAAAATAAAATCTTCTATGAACTCGCTATACTACTAACGGAATACCTTGGGGTGTCTTCTTTCTAAAATGGGGTTATTTGTGGGGTTCCTATACTGCCCTGGCATTTTAGGGGCCCTAAACCGTGAGGAGTAGTCTTGAAACGAAATTTCTCAAAATGACCTGTGAAATCCTAAAGGTACTCATTGGACTTTGGACCCTTTAGCGCAGTTAGGGTGCAAAAAAGTGCCACACGTGGTATCGCCGTACTCGGGAGAAGTAGTACAATGTGTTTTGGGGTGTATTTTTACACATACCCATGCTGGGTGGGAGAAATACCTCTGTAAATGGACAATTGTGTGTAAAAAAAAAATTAAAAGATTGTCATTTACAGAGGTATTTCTCCCACCCAGCATGGGTATGTGTAAAAATACACCCCAAAACACATTATACTACTTCTTCCGAGTACGGCGATACCACATGTGTGGCACTTTTTTGCACCCTAACTGCACTAAGGGGCCCAAAGTCCAATGAGTACCTTTAGGATTTCACAGGTCATTTTTGTTTCAAGACTACTCCTCACGGTTTAGGGCCCCTAAAATGCCAGGGCAGTATAGGAACCCAACTAATGACCCCATTTTAGAAAGAAGACACCCCAAGGTATTCCGTTAGGAGTATGGTGAGTTCATAGAAGTTTTTATTTTTTTGTCACAAGTTAGCGGAAATTGATTTTAATTGTTTTTTTTCACAAAGTGTCATTTTCCGCTAACTTGTGACAAAAAATAAAATCTTCTATGAACTCACCATACTCCGTACGGAATACCTTTGGGTGTCTTCTTTCTAGAATGGGGTCATTTGTGGGGTTCCTATACTGCCCTGGCATTTTAGGGGCCCTAAACCATGAGTAGTAGTCTTGAAACCAAATGTCGCAAAATGACCTGTGAAATCCTAAAGGTACTCATTGGACTTTGGGCCCCTTAGCGTACTTAGGGTGTAAAAAAGTGCCACACATGTGGTACCGCCGTACTCAGGAGAAGTAGTATAATGCGTTTTGGGGTGTATTTTTACACATACCCATGCTAAGTAGGAGAAATATCTCTGTAAATGACAATTGTTTAATTTTTTTACACACAATTGTCCATTTACATAGAAATTTCTCCCACCCAGCATGGGTATGTGTAAAAATACACCCCAAAACACATTATACTACTTTTCCTGAGTACGGCAGTACCACATGTGTGACACTTTTTTGCAGCCTAGGTGCGCTAAGGGGCCCAACGTTCTATTCACAGGTCATTTTGAGGCATTTGTTTTCTAGACTACTCCTCGCGGTTTAGGGCCCCTAAAATGCCAGGGCAGTATAGGAACCCCACAAGTGACCCCATTTTAGAAAGAAGACACCCCAAGGTATTCCGTTAGGTGTATGGCGAGTTCATAGAAGATTTTATTTTTTGCCACAAGTTAGTGAAAAATGACACTTTGTGAAAAAAAACCAATAAAAATCAATTTCCGCTAACTTTTGATAAAAAATAAAATCTTCTATGAACTCGTCATACACCTAACAGAATACCTTGGGGTGTCTTGATTTCTAAAATGGGGTCACTTGTGGGGTTCCTATACCGCCCTGGCATTTTACGGGCCCAAAACCGTGAGTAGTCCGGGAAACCAAATGTCTCAAAATGACTGTTCAGGGGTATAAGCATCTGCAAATTTTGATGACAGGTGGTCTATGAGGGGGCGAATTTTGTGGAACCGGTCATAAGCAGGGTGGCCTTTTAGATGACAGGTTGTATTGGGCCTGATCTGATGGATAGGAGTGCTAGAGGGGTGACAGGAGGTGATTGATGGGTGTCTCAGGGGGTGGATAGAGGGGAAAATAGATGCAATCAATGCACTGGGGAGGTGATCGGAAGGGGGTCTGAGGGGGATCTGAGGGCTTGGCCGAGTGATCAGGAGCCCACACGGGGCAAATTAGGGCCTGATCTGATGGGTAGGTGTGCTAGGGGGTGACAGGAGGTGATTGATGGGTGTCTCAAGGTGTGATTAGAGGGGGGAATAGATGCAAGCAATGCACTGGCGAGGTGATCAGGGCTGGGGTCTGAGGGCATTCTGAGGGTGTGGGCGGGTGATTGAGTGCCCTAGGGGCAGGTAGGGGTCTAATCTGATAGGTAGCAGTGACAGGGGGTGATTGATGGGTAATTAGTGGGTGTTTAGGGTAGAGAACAGATGTAAACACTGCACTTGGGAGGTGATCGGACGTCGGATCTGCGGGCGATCTATTGGTGTGGGCGGGTGATCAGATTGCCCGCAAGGGGCAGGTTAGGGGCTGATTGATGGGTGGCAGTGACAGCGGGTGATTGATGGGTGGCAGTGACAGGGGGTGATTGATGGGTGGCAGTGACGGGGTGATTGATGGGTGATTGATAGGTGATTGACAGGTAATCAGTGGGTTATTACAGGGGAGAACAGATGTAAATATTGCACTGGCGAATTGATAAGGGGGGGTCTGAGGGCAATCTGAGCGTGTAGGTGGGTGATTGGGTGCCCGCAAGGGGCAGATTAGGGTCTGATCTGATGGGTAACAGTGACAGGTGGTGATAGGGGGTGATTGATGGGTAATTAGTGGGTGTTTAGAGAAGATAACAGATGTAAACAATACATTTGGGAGGTAATCTGACGGCGGGTTTGCGGGCGATCTAATGGTGTGGGTGGGTGATCAGATTGCCCGCAAGGGGCAGGTTAGGGGCTGATTGATGGGTGGCAGTGACAGGGGGTGACAGGGGGTGATTGATGGGTGATAGGTGATTGGCAGGTGATTGACAGGTGATCAGTGGGTTATTACAGGGAAGGACAGATGTAAATAATGCCCTGGCAAATTGATAAGGGGGGGGGGGGGGTCTGAGGGCAATCTGAGCGTGTGGGCGGGTGATTGGGTGCCCACAAGGGGCAGATTAGGGTCTGATCTGATAGGTAACAGTGACAGGGGGTGATTGATGGGTGATTGATGGGTAATTAGTGGGTGTTTAGAGAAGATAACAGATGTAAACAATACATTTGGGAGGTAATCTGACGGCGGGTTTGCGGGCGATCTAATGGTGTGGGTGGGTGATCAGATTGCCCGCAAGGGGCAGGTTAGGGGCTGATTGATGGGTGGCAGTGACAGGGGGTGATTGATGGGTGATAGGTGATTGGCAGGTGATTGACAGGTGATCAGTGGGTTATTACAGGGAAGAACAGATGTAATTAATGCACTGGTGAATTGATAAGGGGGGGTCAGAAGGCAATCTGAGCGTGTGGGCGGGTGATTGGGTGCCCGCAAGGGGCAGATTAGGGTCTGATCTGATAGGTAAAAGTGACAGGTGGTGATAGGGGGTGATTGATGGGTAATTAGTGGGTGTTTAGAGGTGAGAATAGATGTAAACAATGGATTTGGGAGGTGATCTGATGTCGGATCTGCGGGCGATCTATTGGTGTGGGAGGGTGATCAGATTGCCCGCAAGGGGCAGGTTAGGGGCTGATTGATGGGTGGCAGTGACAGGGGGTGATTGACGGGTGATTGATGGGTGATTGACAGGTGATTGACAGGTGATAGATGCATACAGTACATGGGGGGGGGGGGGTCTGGGGAGAATCTGAGGGGTGGGGGGGTGATCAGGAGGGAGCAGGGGGCAGGGGGGGGATAAAAAAATAGCGGTGACAGATAGTGACAGGGAGTGATTGATGGGTGATTAGGGGGGTGATTGGGTGCAAACAGGGGTCTGGGGGGTGGGCAGGGGGGGGTCTGATGGGTGCTGTGGGCGATCTGGGGCAGGGGGGGGGAAATCAGTGTGCTTGGTGCAGACTAGGGTGGCTGCAGCCTGCCCTGGTAGTCCCTCGGACACTGGGACCACCAGGGCAGGAGGCAGCCTGTATAATACACTTTGTAAACATTACAAAGTGTATTATACACTTTGTATGCGGCGATCGTCGGGTTAACATCCCGCCGGCGCTTCCGTATGGCCGGCGGGATGTTGCGGCGGGTGAGCGGCGCCAGGCGGAGGCGGAGGATCGCGTCACGGATGACGCGATCGCTCCGCCCATGCCCCTACAAGGACCGCCGCCATTTGTCTATACGGCGGTCCTTGCGGGGTCCACTTCCCGGCCGCCTCTGTGCGTTAGGCGGTCGGGAAGTGGTTAACAACGTTCATTTACAAAATGGCATGTGTAGTGATGAGATACATTAGAGACATTGAGATACATTAGATACATTATGTTACATAGGTTTTTGTATGAATGGAGTTTCCCTTTAACCCATTAGCAGCGTCGGAAGGAGTTATCTCGTTTAAGATAAGTGCACTGCTTTTGACCTCAGTTGGCAGAACTCCTTGTGCTGTAAATTTTTGGAATGCTTTGATGTCTCTCTGCTAGCAGAAAATATAGACTGAAAGCAGAAGTCTACTGTTATTGACTCACACTGCTAAAATAAATGGCCTGGAGCATTTGCAAGCCTCTAAATAAACTGGGTGTTAACCTCTTGAGGACTGCAGGGCTAAACCCCCCTAGTGACCAGGCAATTTTTAGTTTAAAAGGCCACTGCAGCTTTAAGGCCAAGCTGCAGGGCCGCACAACATAGCACACGAGTGATTCCCCCCCCCTTTTCTCCCCACCAACAGAGCTCTCTGTTGGTGGGGTCTGATCGCTCCCCCCATGTTTGTTTTTTTTTTTATAAATATTTTTGTTTGTGTTTTTTTTTTAAAAACAGCTGTTCCTTTAAACACCTTCCCTCCCTCCCTCGCTTCCTCCCCCCAGCCAGCCAATCATGGCGATCAGCTCTCATAGGCTTTACCCTATGAGAGCCGATCGCTCTCTTGTCCCCCAGGGGGACAGCCGTGTCACACGGCTGTCCCCAGTGCAGCGCTGCTGCTGATCGCAGCGCTGCACAGAGTAAATAGACGGCGATTACGCCGTCTAACAGTCTCCCGAGCGGCAATAGCCGCTCGGAGACTGAAGGCGGGGCGGAGCTCCGCCCCTCAAGCAGGAGATGCGCGCGCAGCCTGCGCGCGATCTCCTGCAAAACAGAGCCCCAGGACTTTACGCCAATTGGCGTTAGGCGGTCCTGGGGCTGCCGCCGCGGCCACGCCTACTGGCGTGACGCGGTCGGCAAGAGGTTAAAGGGTTAAGTAGGGATATGCCTGATGTACAAAGTGCAGGGATTGTGGAAATTATCGCAGATACAGAGCCTGTTTGATATAATGGTTTAGTTTGGGATCACATCTTTTAAATAGATGGTAGTGAACATTACTAAGTTTCTGTAGTTTTCTGCATAAAAGTGATGCTACTGATGACAGTCAGAACTGCATATGAGAGGTAGTGGTACTTCCCCAGTGTCTTCTTCTGGTAGGCATTCAAAGATGAATTTATTTTGTCTGTAAAAAAAAGCATTCCTAAACTGTACACTTTAAGGGTTGTGATGACTTTGATTGGTCTAAAGTTTTAAAAACTGATGGGGACGTCAAAAAGTCATGATGAATACATCATGTATGTGTAAGACCACAAAACATCATAAAAAAAAAGTTTGGTGGAAAGGTCTCTTCCGTTAAAAAAGATATGTATCAAAACAGCATTATTATTTGGATATAATGGAGTCTAAAGAATCACAGTATTATCTGTGCAGCATCCTGAATGTATGTGTTGACATTTATTATTTCTATCTGTAAAGGAATGGAAGAAAGAACAGGATCTGGATCTTGGGGAACTAGTGATCACAACGGATCCTCATTTGAACAAGGAAGGGTAAGATATAATAATAAATAAATAAAGGAACAGGGGTAGATGGATAAAAGGAGTCCCTGTAGTTAGGACGCTAAAGGAATACATGCATATATTTTTGCCCAACGTGGAAAACAGATCAATTCCTCTCTGATCTGAATTTTCTCTGAGAGGGATTGATTCCCCACTTACACTGCATATAGATTTTCAATATATTTTGCCATGAACTGCAAGGGCCTTCGATTTAACATAGTTCCCCTGCTGCTTCTGATCAACCGAAATTTTAATATCCGGTCCAATTGTATTTTCATTACATTTTTGCCGTTAATCGATAGAAATTACAGATTATAAGCAGATTCGATCATAGGGATCAAATGTGCCAGTAAAAATCAACGTATGTATATCAAGCTTTAGATTGGATGAAAAATTTGTTTGGGAAAACATGCCAGTTAGAAGGGTGTTCAAGAACTCAATGTTTAGCTACTCATCTCTTTATAATCCATTTAATGTGCAATTTTTTTTATTTTTTTTTAAAGCTTTCTCAGTTAATGTTTAGTTTTTTTTTTGTTTGTTTGTTTTTTTAGGGCTACAGTGATGCCTCCCATTACAGTGAATCCAGAGATCTACCATCTCATGAAGGAAATTTGTCATCTGCTCCTTTCTTACCTTCTGGACTTGTGGGTTAGTGTGTTGGATGCAGTCATATACAGTAGAGACTCAGTTATCTGGTGCTGACCGGGATCAACTGATGCAGAATAAAAGTGCTTTCTGGTTGCTTGCGTTTCAATGTTAAAGATAGGCCTAGCTAATACAGTACTATACTCCACTCTATATACATACCAAGAACTCTGTATTAAATGTTAAAATACAGTCACTGAAAGTACAGTACATTAACCTTGGGCGAGCCATGGAACTCAGTCTTTTTTTTTTATTTCAAAAGGTTTTTATTAGAACCAATGAACAATCAAATAGAATATTACAACAATGATATTCATAACAAGAAAAGACCATTAGTGCAACAGGTTACAAAAAGCAGCATATACCAATCAGAAAAGATGCATAGATTGATTAAAAGTATTTTCATATATTATTAAATTTAGCATCATATAGAAGGAGAAATAATAGCAGAGTTGTATTGCACCAATCAAGTTAAAAAAGAGAATCAAAATCTAGGTCATTGGTTCCAGTATATCCCCTTACCCCCCCCCCCCCCCCCTTACCCCAGAACAACCCCTTCCCCAAGCCTACCTCCCCCTCCCTCCTCGCTGCTCCTTTCCAGACCCCCCCCCCCCCCCCAAAAAAAAAAAATAATAATAATAAAAATAAAAATTGGCCAATCATAGAAGTAAGATTATAGGCAGATAAGATATAGAAAGAATTGCAACAATCTTTGAGACCGCAATCACCTTGCTCATGCCTAATAGCAGATTCTTTAAGATAACAAGTATCCCACAAAGGTAGTGAGGTGATAACCCTCTGAAATTTCAATGTTCTTCTCCTTACTAATAAAGCATAACATAGATGGAAAAAAGAAAAACGAAAAACAGAATATCTAAAAATATTGAAGCATGTTTCCCCTCTTCGTGGTATATATATGTGTATACGGTATATATATATATATATATAATGTCCAACGGATCAGCAGCTCCACAGGCTTACCCCTATGGTTAGGGTATGGTGTGCAGGCAAACGGAGGGTTCCCCACGTCCTCAAGAATACAACAAAAGTCCACAGGGTTTGCAGCACACAAATGCTCTTTATTGAGCAAGCTTGACAAAGGGTGTGGACACCCGAAACTGTTGCTACACCATTTTGCTGTTTGGCTCAATAAAGAGCATTTGTGTGCTGCAAACCCTGTGGACTTTTGATATATACATATACATGTATGTATGTATGTATGTATGTATGTGTGTGTGTGTGTGTGTGTGTGTGTGTGTGTGTGTGTGTGTGTGTGTGTGTGTGTGTGTGTGTGTATACAGTGGTGTGAAAAACTATTTACCCCGTTCCTGATTTCTTATTCTTTTGCATGTTTGTCACACTTAAATGTTTCTGCTCATCAAAAACCGTTAACTATTAGTCAAAGATAACATAATTGAACACAAAACGCAGTTTTAAATGATGTTTTGTATTATTTAGTGAGAAAAAAACCTCAAAACCTACATGGCCCTGTGTGAAAAAGAAATTGCCCCCTGAACCTAATAACTGGTTGGGCCACCCTTAGCAGCAATAACTGCAATCAAGCATTTGCGATAACTTGCAACAAGTCTTTTACAGCGCTCTGGAGGAATTTTGGCCCACTCATCTTTGCAGAATTGTTGTAATTCAGCTTTATTTGAGGGTTTTCTAGCATGAACCGCCTTTTTAAGGTCATGCCACAACATCTCAATAGGATTCAGGTCAGGACTTTGACTAGGCCACTCCAAAGTCTTCATTTTGTTTTTCTTCAGCCATTCAGAGGTGGATTTGCTGGTGTGTTTTGGGTCATTGTCCTGCTGCAGCACCCAAGATCGCTTCAGCTTGAGTTGACGAACAGATGGCCGGACATTCTCCTTCAGGATTTATTGGTAGACAGTAGAATTCATGGTTCCATCTATCACAGCAAGCTTTCCAGGTCCTGAAGCAGCAAAACAACCCCAGACCATCACACTACCACCACCATATTTTACTGTTGGTATGATGTTCTTCTGCTGAAATGCTGGGTTACTTCTACGCCAGATGTAATGGGACACGCACCTTCCAAAAAGTTTAACTTTTGTCTCGTTGGTCCACAAGGTATTTTCCCAAAAGTCTTGGCAATCATTGAGATGGTTTTTGAGCAAAATTGAGACGAGCCTTAATGTTCTTTTTGCTTAAAAGTAGTTTGCGCCTTGGATATCTTCCATGCAGGCCGTTTTTGCCCAGTCTCTTTCTTATGGTGGAGTCGTGAACACTGACCTTAATTGAGGCAAGTGAGGCCTGCAGCTCTTTAGATGTTGTCCTGGGGTCTTTTGTGGCCTCTCAGATCAGTTTTCTCTGCGCTCTTGGGGTAATTTTGGTTGGCCGGCCACTCCTGGGAAGGTTCATCACTGTTCCATGTGTTTGCCATTTGTGAATAATGGCTCTCACTGTGGTTCGCTAGAGTCCCAAAGCTTTAGAAATGGCTTTATAACCTTTACCAGACTGATAGATTTCAATTACAGTACTTTTGTTCTCATTTGTTCCTGAATTTATTTGGATCTTGGCATGATGTCTAGCCTTTGAGGTGCTTTTGGTCTACTTCTCTGTGTCAGATAGCTCCTATTTAAAGAGAACCCGAGGTGGGTTTGAAGAATATTATCTGCATACAGAGGCTGGATCTGCCTATACAGCCCAGCCTCTGTTGCTATACCAAACCCCCCTAAGGTCCCCCTGCACTCTGCAATCCCTCATAAGTCACAGCCACGCTGCTGACACACAGCTTGTCAGAGCTGGCTGTGTTTATCTCTATAGTGTCAGTCTGCTGCTCTCCCCGCCTCCTGCAGAACTCCAGTCCCCGCCTGCATCCCTTCCCTCCCTGCTGATTGGAGGGAAGGGACGGGGGCAGGGACCGGAGCTATGCAGGAGGCGGGGGAGCAGCTGAGACTGACACTACAGATGTAAACACAGCCTCACAGCATGGCTGTGATTTATGGGGAATTGCAGAGTGCAGGGGGACCTTAGGGGGGTTTGGGATAGCAACAGAGGCTGGGCTGTATAGGCAGATCCAGCCTCTGTATGCAGATAATAATCTTCAAACCCACCTCGGGTTCTCTTTAAGTGATTTCTTGATTGAAACAGGTGTGGCAGTAATCAGGCCTGGGGGTGACTACAGAAATTGAACTCAGGTGTGATAAACCACAGTTAAGTTATTTTTTAACAAGGGGGGCAATCACTTTTTCACACAGGGCCATGTAGATTTGGAGTTTTTTTTTTCTCACTAAATAATAAAAACCATCATTTAAAACTGCATTTGTGTTCAATTATGTTATCTTTGACTAATAGTTAATGGTTTTTGATGAGCAGAAACATTTTAAGTGTGACACACATGCAAAAGAATAAGAAATCAGGAAGTGGGCAAATAGTTTTTCACACCACTATATATATATATATATATATATATATATATATATATATATATATATATATATATATATATATATATATATGTGTGTGTGTATATATATATATATATATATATATATATATATATATATATATATATATATATATATATATATATATATATAATGTATGTATATATATATATGTGTGTGTATATATATGTGTATATATATATATATATATATATATATATATATATATATATATATATATATATATATATATATATATACCTACCTCATAAGTCAGGAGTTTGCATGTGAGAGCGGTCTATTGGATGACAACTGAGCCAGTGTCTCCATCTGCTCGATATAACTCATTTCTCTTTTCCAATCTTTAATTGAAGGGGCAATAGTGGATTTCCAAAATGTATTAATAACCAATCTTGCAGCAGTCAGGATATGGCGCAATAAAGATTTTTTTGTATCTTTTAGTTGGCATTGATATCATCAGTAGTAGCAGTGACTCAGGAGAATCATCCAAGGTGTATCTCAAACAGTCAAGAACTATCTTGCAGATATCAAACCAGAAAGGCTGAAGTACCGTACAAGATTGCCATATATGTACCACTGAACCAGTCTCCATCTGGCATCTCCAGCATAGTGGGGAGATATCAGGATTGATTTTATTAAGAACTTGTGGTGTTATATACCATTGTGAGAAAACTTTGAAAGCGTTTTCTCTACCTGAGATGGAAGCTTTAGCAGTTAAAAGTAATGCTTTGTCCCATTGCTTTTCAGAGTACTCATTACCCATCTCACCATGCCACCTAGAAAGATATGGTGGTCTAGTACCATAGACAATGCCCAGAAGTAGTTTATAGTATATGGATAAGGCTTTCTCACCTGGTGAGTTAGTAAAAATCTGTACTTCAAAATCTGTTAGATCTCTTGTCTCGTAGACCTCCTTCAGCCATTGCCTAAGGAAATGAGATAACTGAAGGTATTCATAAATTGAAAAAGAGTCACATTGTCCAAATTTCATTAGAGCCTGTCTGGAAGGTATGGAGCCCGTGGCTAATAGGTTTTTAAGTAAAAGGTTAGGGCCCAGACTTTGTCTGGCTATATAAGAATGATCAAATCCCGGTTTAAATAGATAATTATCCCACACAGGGGTTATACGGCTAAAATAGGATGATATTCTATGGTGGCAAATGAGGTTATCCCATAGAGATAAGGTTACTCGTGTAATCAATGGCCACTTTCTGGCTAGTACTTTCCTTGCAGATCTATTTACCCATACCGCTGATCTTAGACCTTTCTGAGCTAGTTCACTTTCTATGAGCACCCATTGTTTTAACCTGGCCTCCCAATATTTAATTCTAGTCAAGTGAGTAGCTAATAGAGCTTAGGTTTAGGGAACGCTAGTCCCCATTCCTCTTTAAGTTTATACAGAATTTTTATAGCTATTCTGGGACGACAGCCTTTCCAGACAAATTTAGACCATAATGCAATAATTTGTTTGAAAAAATTCCCAGGGATATGTATAGGCAATGTCTCAAGGGGGTATAATAATCCAGGCATGAGATTCATTTTTATGATGTTAATACGTCCTGTCCATGAGTGCAAGGCTCCCTCCCATCTCTGTTAATCTACTACAAATGTATTTATAAGAGATTGGAAGTTTTCGTAGAATAGTTTGGAGTGGTCTTTAGTAAATCTTAGGCCTAAATATGTAATGTAGTCCTCCCTCCATGAAAAGGGAAAAGACTTCTGAAGCCTAGCACTAGCAAGCGGGCTCATAGAAATATTAAGGATCTCACTTTTGGTGGTGTCAATCTTGAAGTTACTATACTCCCCAATTTCCTTCATAACTGCCAAAGCATAAGGAAGAGAAACAGTCGGATTGGTGACATACAATAAGAGGTCATCAGCAAAGATAGAGAGCTTATATTGCACATCACCAACCTTAATACCTTGAACATCAATATTTTCTCTCAATGCTATGGCTAGATGTTCCATAGAAAGAATATAAAGCAGTGGGGAAAGCGGGCAGCCCTGACTGGTACCATTGGATACAGCGATTGTTTCAGAGAGTAAACCATTAATTTTGAGTTAGGCAGAAGGTTTAATATAAAGTGCAAAAATGCTATCAGAGAATCTAAAACCTGGAGAACGACCCAATTGCTCTAGAGACCTTTTCAAAAAGCACCAGGAAAGCCTGTCAAAAGGCCTTTTCTGCGTCAACGGATAACAAAAGGGCTGGAGTGTTTGAAATTTTAGCAAAGTTAGAGAGTAATAAGGTTTCAATAGTGTTGTCCCTAGCTTCTCTTCCAGGGACGAACCCTACTTGGTCGAGATCAATCACTAGAAAAACAATCATCAGGAGTCTTGTAGCTAAAATTTTGGCAAACATTTTTAGATCCACATTAATTAAAGAAATCGGCCTATAATTATAACTGAGAGGCATCTTTTAACAGGTTTTAAGATAAGTGAGATATGGGCTAGTTTAGCATCTGAAGGAAGTGGAGTGGTTGGACCAATATTATTAAATGCAGCAACAAAAAGTGGAGCAAGGCAGTTCTTATATTTTTTTTAAAAAATATTCTACAGAAAAACCGACGAGGGATCGCTCAGAGACAGCCTTATCAGTCCGCCAACAGTGCGTACACACGCGCTACTGTCGCCTGAAAGTCCGCCCAGCGGGAGGGTCTGACGGACCCGTCGTTGGTGGACGTAGTGCATGTGTACGCACCTTTAGGGGAAATTGGTCAGCGATGACCCGGCCCCTCCCTTCCCTCCCCCTCACCCCAGCAACCGGAAGTGTGCATTTTATCAAAGAAAGAAGGCAGCTTTGTAACCTTAATAAACTATAGAAACATATAAACTGAAAACCTATAACAAATGCTTATACAAAACATTACAAGCACGGTATAACCCTCAACCGTCTCCATGGGACGGCTGTTACCTGTATTAGGTGCATAAGAATTATTATAAACTCGCTGCATAAATCAGAAAACAATAACCTCTTAAACCCTATCCCTCATTCCAGGATTAATGGGGAAATTAGAATAATAATATAATTATTACTTATATTGAAACCATTACTAGAGAACAGTGAGTTAGCCTGTCTCACTGACATGGATAAGCAGGGTTCACTTGGCTGTATGGCTAGTATTAGGAAGCTGTAGCCAAAAACTGAAGATAAACCTAGAAAGAAAGGAGTTTCTATGAAACATAGCAAAGGAAAATAGCAAAAATACGCTAACTAATGTCCCAGCCTGTGGAAAGGCAAGTGTTACCAGCATGTGCATTTAACTTGGGTTCCAAATAGGAGTTCTCAGATAGACTGCAAAGAAGATTGGGCAAAAAAAGCAGAGAGAAGAAAAAAAAATCAATCGTCATCCATAGTGTCTCTGGCGTCTTCTTGAATTAGGAGTGCGCACTTTCTGCCATCTTTCACGTTGTGGTAAGGGCGTAACAGCCGTTTGTATCGGCCAGTCTGGTAGCTGAATCTCTTCCACTGAGAGAAAGTCACAAACTTTGTCAAGATCCTGGGGGGTTTGAAAAGTGATCGACTGTCCATCCTTTTTAATTATAAGGCAGAATGGGAATCCCCAGGCATAAATACCATCAACCTCACGGATGGCATCTAACAGCGGTTTAGTGGCTTTACGCAGTAGCAAAGTGTATTTGGACAAGTCAGGGGAAAATAAAATGGTCTGGCAGCAGCCATGATTTCTTCTTTAAGAGCTGGTCCACACTAGGTCCGGAAACGTATCCGTGGCTGCGTTTTTCAAACCTGATGAAAAACGGAGTCCCGGATACTAATGTTGAAAATAGCAGCCAGCCTCACCCAAGTAAAAAACGGATCCGTCTGCGTTTGCGGGGATCCGTTTTCAAAACCGGAACGGAAGGTCCGGATCTGCTGCATTTTCACGCAACGGATCAGGACCACGGATACACGCAGGGGGTAGTGAAAGCAATGAGAAAACGCATCTCCAGCTCCACAGGCATAAAACGGATGTTAAAACGGATAGCCTGAGCTTTATGATTGGCCCAAAAAAATCCTCCCATTCCTTCCTAATGATGGAGACGTTTTCTGTCAGGGAAGAACCTGAACGGAAACTGATGTAAAACTGATGCACTTTCATCAGTTTGCAGTACGGTGGGTACTTCCCCTGATCCGGACTGCAGTGTCCGTCCTGCAACTGTGTCTAGTGTGGACCAGCAGAGTATAGGTGGATATGACAAATCACATTCCTTGCTACATTAGGTTTACCAGGACCGAAGGCTCTGTGGGCTCTACAGATAGCTATGACGCAGTCGTCCTTTCGCTCTAAAAGCATCCTAAAAATGCCTTGCAATGAGGGGATCAAATCCTCTTGTCTCGTAGCTTCAGGTAGGCCACGGATACGTATGTTGTTGCGCCGGCTACGATTTTCCAAATCGTTCATTTTTGCCACTTGCTGATCGCCCACTACCTATGGGCGGCGGCGAGGTGGCTCCACCAGGACTGCGTAACGCCAATCGGCGGCGGCACCTGGGGAACTGATTAGCCGGGGATCACGCGCAGTGGGGTGTTGTCTTTCTAAAATAGGGTCACTTGTGGGGTTCCTATACTGCCCTGGCATTTTAGGGGCCCTAAACCGTGAGTAGTCTGGAAACCAAATGTCTCAAAATGACCTGTGAAATCCTAAAAGTACTCATATGACGTTGGGCCCCTTAGCGCACCTAGGCTGCAAAAGTGTCACACGTGGTATCGCCGTACTCAGGAGAAGTAGTATAATGTGTTTTGGGGTGTATTTTTACACATATCCATGCTGAGTGGGAGAAATATCTCTGTAAATGGACAATTGTGTGTTAAAGAAAAAAAAATTGTCATTTACAGAGATATTTCTCCCACCCAGCATGGGTATGTGTAAAAATACACCCCAAAACACATTATACTACTTCTCCTGAGTACGGCGATACCACGTGTGACACTTTTCTGCAGGCTAGGTGCGCTAAGGGGCCCAAAGTCCAATGAGCCCCTTAAGGCTTTACAGGGGTGCTTACAATGTAGCACCCCCAAAATGCCAGGACAGTAAACACACCCCACAAATGACCCCATTTTGGAAAGTAGACACCCCAAAGTATTCAGAGAGGGGCATGGTGAGTCCGTGGCAGATTTCATTTTTTTTGTCACAAGTTAGCAGAAATGGAAACTTTTTTTTAACTTTTTTTTTTTTTTGTCACAAAGTGTCATTTTCCTCTAACTTCTGACTAGAGATGGCCATAACCTCCGATTTTCGGTTCGCGGAAAGTTCGGTTCACGCGAACTTTCGCGAACCGCAATAGACTTCAATGGGGAGGCGAACTTAAAGATTTAGAAAAAATTCTGCTGGGTATAAAAATGATAGAAAAGATGTTTCAAGGGGTCTAATACCTGAAGACATGGTTGAATGAAATACACATCAAAAGTTCAATTGCAGGCCTACACTACACTTTACAACATCAGGAAGTGTATTCTTCCCTCCTCCCTGTCTTCCAGGGAATTGTAGGATTTCAAAAGCCAGCTTACATACCTTGGCCAGGAATTGAACCCAGGTCTGAGTGCTTGGTGGGCTGCTATCCTAACCCTTATACCACCACCAACACTACATGCTGAAGCCAGCCTAGCATGTACCATTATGATATATCCAAGAGAAAAATTAGCTTGCTTAGGGATTTGTAGTATGTCAAAGCCAACTCACATTGGCCAGGAATAGAACCCAGGCCTACCGCTCTGTAGGCTGCTATCCTAAGCATTATACCACCAACACAACACACTACAATACTACATGCTGAAGCCAGCCTAGCATGTACCATTGTGATATATCCAAGAGAAAAATGAGCTTGCTTAGGGATTTGTAGGATTTTAAAAGCCAACTCACATTGGCCAGGAATCGAACCCAGGCCTACCGCTCTGTAAGCTGCTATCCACACCATTATACCACCAACACTACATGCTGAAACTTCTTGGAGCAGACTTACTTCCTCCCTCAAAAAGACACACATACATCCCCATAAAATCATTCAACAGCAACTGCGTGCACAGTCTTTGTGGTACACCGTCCCTGTGGCACAATTGGTTAGCGTGTTTGGCTGTTAACTAAAAGGTTGGTGGTTCAAGCCCACCCAGGCATGGCCTTGCCTTTTGTGTTCAACAGTTGTTCAAAGAGAACCCCAAATAGCCATGTAAATTCATCTCTCTCTCTCTCTCTCTCTCTCTCTCTCTATCTCTCTCTCTCTCTCGTAGGGATGGTCACCGGTTTCCGCGGAATTGTATTTCCCGCAATTTTGGGCGGAAATTGGTCATTCCATTCCATTTGGTCGGAACGGAATTGCTTTTTCAATCCGGCGGAATTCCGGAATTGCCTGTGAAATTCTGCTGGTATCTGTTGATGGTTTTAAGCTGAAAATTCACTTCAATGGCATCAAGTCTTAGAGAGAGAGAGCTCATTTTTCTCTTGGGTATATCACATTGGTACATGCTAGGCTGGCTTCAGCATGTAGCATTGTAGTGTGTCGTGTTGGTGGTATAATGGTTAGGATAGCAGCCTACCACGCGGTAGGCTTGGGTTCGATTCCTGCCCAATGTGAGTTTTCTACTATTCCCTAAGCAAGCTCATTTTTCTCTTGGATATGTCATAATGGTACATGCTAGGCTGGCTTCAGCATGTAGCATTGTAGTGTGTTGTGTTGGTGGTATAATGGTTAGGATAGCAGCCTACTGAGCACTAGACCTGGGTTCGATTCCCAGCCAATGTATGTAAGCTGGCTTTTGAAATCCTACATTTCACTAAGCAAGTTCATTTTTCTCTTGGATATATCACAATGGTACATGCTAGGCTGGCTTCAGCATGTAGCATTGTAGTGTGTTGTGTTGGTGGTATAACGATTAGGATAGCAGCCTACAGAGCTGTAGGCCTGGGTTCTATTCCTGGCCAATGTGAGTTGGCTTTTGACATACTACAAATTCTTAAGCAAGCTCATTTTTCTCTTGGATATATCATAATGGTACATGCTAGGCTGGCTTCAGCATGTAGTGTTGGTGGTGGTATAATGGTTAGGATAGCAGCCTACCAAGCACTCAGACCTGGGTTCAATTCCCGGCCAAGGTATGTAAGCTGGCTTTTGAAATCCTACAATTCCCTGGAAGACAAGACCCTCCTCCCTCCAGGAGTAGGGAGAGAGGGAGTGAGGGAGTAATATAAGGAATAACAATCGGCTAGGAACAAGCCTACAAGAGCCTAACTAAGCTTTCCCTAGCAGAGTCTGTCAGCAGCTGTCTCTTAACTAATTACTGTAGGCTGACGAGTGAGTAAAACAACAGGAGAACCTTGCCTTTTATATGGGGGGGTGGGACTCCAGGAGTGAGTGTACTCTGATTGGCGACTATGTGCCTGCTGACTGTGATGTAGAGGGTCAAAGTTGTGCTCAATGGAGCATTATGGGGGCGAATCGAATTTCCGCAAAAGTTTGCCTTCGCCGGCGAACGCTAACCACCTAAAGTTCGCCTGGAACCGTTCGCGGGCGAACCGTTCGGGGCATCTCTACTTGTGACAAAAAATAAAATCTTCTATGAACTCACCATGCCTCTTAGTGAATATATTGGGATGTTTCTTTCCAAAATGGGGTCATTTTGGGGGTATTTATACTATCTTGGAATTCTAGCACCTCATGAAACATGACAGGTGCTTAGAAAAGTCAGAGATGCTTCAAACTGGGGAAATTCACTTTTTGCACCATAGTTTGTAAACGCTATAACTTTTACCCAAACAAAAAAATCTAATAAGTGTCTAATGATCAAAGACATGTAGCACAATACATTTAGACAAAAATGTATATATACATTTTACTTTATTTGAAAAATGTCAGCACAGAAAGTAAAAAAAAAAAATTATTTTTGACAACATTCAGGTCTTTTTTGATGAATATAATAAAAACTAAAAATCACAGCAGCAATCAAATAGCACCAAAAGAAAGCTGTATTAGTGACAAGAAAAGGAGGTAAATTTCATTTAGATATTAGGTTGTATGACCGAGCAATAAACCGTTAAAGCTGCAGTGGTCTGAATGGAAAAAAGTGTCTGGTCCTTAACCACTTCCCGACCGCCTAACGCACAGAGGCGGCCGGGAAGTGGAGCCCTTAAGGACCGGCTCACCCACAGAGGCGGCGGTCCATTTAAGGGCATGGGCGGAGCGATCGCGTCATCCGTGACGCGATCCTCCGCCGGCGCCTGTCACCGCTCGCTCGCCGCAACATCCCGCCGGCTATACGGAAGCGCCGGCGGGATGTTAACCCCGCGATCGCCGCATACAAAGTGTATAATACACTTTGTAATGTTTACAAAGTGTATTATACAGGCTGCCTCCTGCCCTGGTGGTCCCAGTGTCCGAGGGACCACCAGGGCAGGCTGCAGCCACCCTAGTCTGCACCCAAGCACACTGATTTCTCCCCCCCCCTGCCCCAGATCGCCCACAGCACCCATCAGACCCCCCCCTGCCCACCCCCCAGACCCCTGTTTGCACCCAATCACCCCCCTAATCACCCATCAATCACCCCCTGTCACTATCTGTCAACGCTATTTTTTTTTATCCCCCCCCTGCTCCCTGCCCCCTCCTGATCACCCCCCACCCCTCAGATTCTCCCCAGACCCCCCCCCCAGACCACACCCCCCCCCCGTTTACTGTATGCATCTATCCCCCTGATCACCTGTCAATCACCTGTCAATCACCTGTCAATCACCTGTCAATCACCCGTCAATCACCCGTCAATCACCCCCTGTCACTGCCACCCATCAATCAGCCCCTAACCTGCCCCTTGCGGGCAATCTGATCACCCCCCCACACCAATAGATCGCCCACAGATCCGACATCAGATCACCTCCCAAATCCATTGTTTACATCTATTCTCTCCTCTAAACACCCACTAATTACCCATCAATCACCCATCAATCACCCCCTATCACCACCTGTCACTTTTACCTATCAGATCAGACCCTAATCTGCCCCTTGCGGGCACCCAATCACCCGCCCACACGCTCAGATTGCCCTCTGACCCCCCCTTATCAATTCACCAGTGCATTAATTACATCTGTTCTTCCCTGTAATAACCCACTGATCACCTGTCAATCACCTGCCAATCACCTATCACCCATCAATCACCCCCTGTCACTGCCACCCATCAATCAGCCCCTAATCTGCCCCTTGCGGGCAATCTGATCACCCACCCACACCATTAGATCGCCCGCAAACCCGCCGTCAGATTACCTCCCAAATGTATCGTTTACATCTGTTATCTTCTCTAAACACCCACTAATTACCCATCAATCACCCCCTATCACCACCTGTCACTGTTACCTATCAGATCAGACCCTAATCTGCCCCTTGCGGGCACCCAATCACCCGCCCACACGCTCAGATTGCCCTCAGACCCCCCCCCCCCCCTTATCAATTCGCCAGTGCATTAATTACATCTGTCCTTCCCTGTAATAACCCACTGATCACCTGTCAATCACCTGCCAATCACCTATCACCCATCAATCACCCCCTATCACTGCCACCCAACAATCAGCCCCTAACCCGCCCTTGCGGGCAAACTGATCACCCACCCACACCAATAGATCGCCCGCAGATCCGACATCAGATCACCACCCAAGCACAGCGTTTATATCTATTCTCTCCTCTAAACACCCACTAATTACCCATCAATCACCCATCAATCACTCCCTATCACCACCTGTCACTGTTACCTATCAGATCAGACCCTAATCTGCCCCTTGCGGGCACCCAATCACCCGCCTACACGCTCAGATTGCCCTCAGACCCCCCCTTATCAATTCGCCAGTGCAATATTTACATCTGTCCTTCCCTGTAATAACCCACTGATCACCTGTCAATCACCTGCCAATCACCTATCACCCATCAATCACCCCCTGTCACTGCCACCCAACAATCAGCCTCTAACCTGCCCCTTGCGGGCAAACTGATCACCCACCCACACCAATAGATCGCCCGCAGATCCGACATCAGATCCCCACCCAAGCGCAGTGTTTCCATCTATTCTCTCCTCTAAACACCCACTAATTACCCATCAATCACCCCCTATCACCACCTGTCACTGTTACCCATCAGATCAGACCCTAATCTGCCCCTTGCGGGCACCCAATCGCCCGCCTACACGCTCAGATTGCCCTCAGACCCCCCCTTATCAATTCGCCAGTGCAATATTTACATCTGTTCTCCCCTGTAATAACCCACTGATTACCTGTCAATCACCTATCAATCACCCATCAATCACCCCCTGTCACTGCCACCCATCAATCACCCCCTGTCACTGCCACCCATCAATCACCCGCTGTCACTGCCACCCATCAATCAGCCCCTAACCTGCCCCTTGCGGGCAAACTGATCACCCACCCACACCAATAGATCGCCCGCAGATCCGACATCAGATCACCACCCAAGCGCAGTGTTTCCATCTATTCTCTACCCTAAACACCCACTAATTACCCATCAATCACCCCCTGTCACTGCTACCTATCAGATTAGACCCCTATCTGCCCCTAGGGCACTCAATCACCCGCCCACACCCTCAGAATGCCCTCAGACCCCAGCCCTGATCACCTCGCCAGTGCATTGCTTGCATCTATTCCCCCCTCTAATCACACCTTGAGACACCCATCAATCACCTCCTGTCACCCCCTAGCACACCTACCCATCAGATCAGGCCCCAATTTGCCCCGTTTGGGCTCCTGATCACTCGGCCAAACCCTCAGACCCCCTTCCGATCACCTCCCCAGTGCATTGATTGCATCTATTTTCCCCTCTAACCACCCCCTGAGACACCCATCAATCACCTCCTGTCACCCCCCTAGCACTCCTATCCATCAGATCAGGCCCAATACAACCTGTCATCTAAAAGGCCACCCTGCTTATGACCGGTTCCACAAAATTCGCCCCCTCATAGAACACCTGTCATCAAAATTTGCAGATGCTTATACCCCTGAACAGTCATTTTGAGACATTTGGTTTCCAGACTACTCACGGTTTTGGGCCTGTAAAATGCCAGGGCGGTATAGGAACCCCACAAGTGACCCCATTTTAGAAAAAAAAGACACCCCAAGGTATTCTGTTAGGTGTATGACGAGTTCATAGAAGATTTTATTTTTTGTCAAAAGTTAGCGGAAATTAATTTTTATTGGTTTTTTTTCACAAAGTGTCATTTTTCACTAACTTGTGACAAAAAATAAAATCTTCTATGAACTCGCCATACACCTAACGGAATACCTTGGGGTGTCTTCTTTCTAAAATGGGGTCACTTGTGGGGTTCCTATACTGCCCTGGCATTTTAGGGGCCCTAAACCGCGAGGAGTAGTCTAGAAAACAAATGCTTCAAAATGACCTGTGAATAGGACGTTGGGCCCCTTAGCGCACCTAGGCTGCTAAAAAGTGTCACACATGTGGTACCGCCGTACTCAGGAAAAGTAGTATAATGTGTTTTGGGGTGTATTTTTACACATACCCATGCTGGGTGGGAGAAATTTCTATGTAAATGGACAATTGTGTGTAAAAAAATCAAACAATTGTCATTTACAGAGATATTTCTCCCACTTAGCATGGGTATGTGTAAAAATACAACCCAAAACGCATTATACTACTTCTCCTGAGTACAGCGGTACCACATGTGTGGCACTTTTTTACACCCTAAGTACGCTAAGGGGCCCAAAGTCTAATGAGTACCTTTAGGATTTCACAGGTCATTTTGCGACATTTGGTTTCAAGACTACTCCTCACGGTTTAGGGCCCCTAAAATGCCAGGGCAGTATAGGAACCCCACAAATGACCCCATTCTAGAAAGAAGACACCCAAAGGTATTCCGTACGGAGTATGGTGAGTTCATAGAAGATTTTATTTTTTGTCACAAGTTAGCGGAAAATGACACTTTGTGAAAAAAAACTATTAAAATCAATTTCCGCTAACTTGTGACAAAAAAATAAAAACTTCTATGAACTCACCATACTCCTAACGGAATACCTTGGGGTGTCTTCTTTCTAAAATGGGGTCATTAGTGGGGTTCCTATACTGCCCTGGCATTTTAGGGGCCCTAAACCGTGAGGAGTAGTCTTGAAACAAAAATGACCTGTGAAATCCTAAAGGTACTCATTGGACTTTGGGCCCCTTAGTGCAGTTAGGGTGCAAAAAAGTGCCACACATGTGGTATCGCCGTACTCGGGAGAAGTAGTACAATGTGTTTTGGGGTGTATTTTTACACATACCCATGCTGGGTGGGAGAAATACCTCTGTAAATGACAATCTTTTGATTTTTTTACACACAATTGTCCATTTACAGAGGTATTTCTCCCACCCAGCATGGGTATGTGTAAAAATACACCCCAAAACACATTGTACTACTTCTCCCGAGTATGGCGATACCACGTGTGGCACTTTTTTGCACCCTAACTGCGCTAAAGGGCCCAAAGTCCAATGAGTACCTTTAGGATTTCACAGGTCATTTTGAGAAATTTCGTTTCAAGACTACTCCTCACAGTTTAGGGCCCCTAAAATGCCAGGGCAGTATAGGAACCCCACAAATGACCCCATTTTAGAAAGAAGACACCCCAAGGTATTCCGTTAGGAGTATGGTGAGTTCATAGAAGATTTTATTTTTTGTCAAAAGTTAGCGGAAATTGATTTTAATTGTGTTTTTTCACAAAGTGTCATTTTCCGCTAACTTGTGACAAAAAATAAAATCTTCTATGAACTCGCCATACTACTAACGGAATACCTTGGGGTGTCTTCTTTCTAAAATGGGGTCATTTGTGGGGTTCCTATACTGCCCTGGCATTTTAGGGGCCCTAAATCGTGAGGAGTAGTCTTGAAACGAAATTTCTCAAAATGACCTGTGAAATCCTAAAGGTACTCATTGGACTTTGGGCCCTTTAGCGCAGTTAGGGTGCAAAAAAGTGCCACACGTGGTATCGCCGTACTCAGGAGAAGTAGTATAATGTGTTTTGTGGTGTATTTTTACACATACCCATGCTGAGTGGGAGAAATATCTCTGTAAATGGACAATTGTGTGTAAAAAAAATTAACAAATTGTCATTTACAGAGATATTTCTCCCACCCAGCATGGGTATGTGTAAAAATACACCCCAAAACCCATTATACTACTTCTCCTGAGTACGGCAATACCACATGTGTGGCACTTTTTTGCAGCCTAACTGCGCTAAGGGGTCCAAAGTCCAATGAGCACCTTTAGGCTTTACAGGGGTGCTTACAATTTAGCACCCCCCAAAATGTCAGGACAGTAAACACACCCCACAAATGATCCCATTTTGGAAAGTAGACCCTTCAAGGTATTCAGAGAGGGGCATGGTGAGTCCGTGGCAGATTTCATTTTTTTTTTTTGTCGCAAGTTAGAAGAAATGGAAACTTTTTTTTTTTTTTTCTCACAAAGTGTCATTTTCCGCTTACTTGTGACAAAAAATAATATCTTCTATGAACTCACTATGCCTCTCAGTGAATACTTTGGGATGTCTTCTTTCCAAAATGGGGTCATTTGGGGGGTATTTATACTATCCTGGAATTCTAGCCCCTCATGAAACATGACAGGGGGTCAGAAAAGTCAGAGATGCTTGAAAATGGGAAAATTCACTTTTTGCACCATAGTTTGTAAACGCTATAACTTTTACCCAAACCAATAAATATACACTGAATGGGGTTTTTTTTATCAAAAACATGTTTGTCCACATTTTTCGCGCTGCATGTATACAGAAATTTTACTTTATTTGAAAAATGTCAGCACAGAAAGTTAAAAAAATCATTTTTTTGCCAAAATTCATGTCTTTTTTGATGAATATAATAAAAAGTAAAAATCGCAGGAGCAATCAAATAGCACCAAAAGAAAGCTTTATTAGTGACAAGAAAAGAAGCCAAAATTCATTTAGGTGGTAGGTTGTATGAGCGAGCAATAAACCGTGAAAGCTGCAGTGGTCTGAATGGAAAAAAAGTGGCCGGTCCTTAAGGGGTAGAAAGCCCTAGGTCCTCAAGTGGTTAAGGGGTTTTGAGGCTGCAGTCCTTAAAGAGGAACTCCAGCTTAAACAAACATACTGTCATTAAGTTACATTAGTTATGTTAATTAAAATAGCTAGGTAATATCTCTTACCCACCCTGTTTTAAAAGAACAGGCAAATGTTTGTGATTTTATGGGGCAGCCATCTTTTTTGGTTGAAAGGAGGTGACAGGGAGCATGAGACACAGTTCCAACTGTCCTGTGTCCTGATCACCCCTCCCAGTTGCTAGGCAACGTGAATAACAACATAGGAAATCCCATCATGCTTTGCACAGCATCAGGGAAAAAAATCTTGGGCAGTTTTCCCTGATGGGGAGGAACTTAGCTAGAAATGCAGCTAAAAATGATGCTTTGGTAAGAAAAACAAAGTTCTGATGCTGTGAAACTGTTAAAGAAACACCAAGCCTTTCCAGTGCTGCTGAGTAGATTTTTAGTCCGGAGGTTCACTTTAAGTGGTTAAAGAGACGATCATGTAAAGCCAGATCCTGCTCTTTGGATTTGGCAATCAGTGAGGATACTGTGGCTTTCAACTCCCCCTGTGCTTGCTCTAAGGCCTCCACCCTGTCACCCACTTCATTCAGATCTGATCTCACCTCCGCAATGTCTCTTTTAAATGCAGATTCTATATGTTGAGCAAATGCCTCAGTCTCTTTTGGAAGGTATAGAGCGCAATAAAATTTTAATATCAATCTCTTCCTCGCCTTCAGAGCCTTCGGGAGAGGAGTGGGTGCAATTAAACTTACAGGGTGTAGAGGTGCGGTCTCGCTGTGAGCCAAAGGCCTCAGAATGTGATGGTGTCATGGCGTCCAGGTCCTCCATCTGTTTGCTCGAGCGGGAGCCTGTACGGCGAAAGTATGGTCCGATTTGTGAGCTGAAGGGCTCTCCGGTCCTTTTCTCCTTCTTTCCTTTACCACCCATAGCGGCTGGGACTTGCTATTGAGTGCTGGGTAGGGAGATATAGAGGCGGTGGGAACGGAGCTCTTCTTACATGCGGCCATAGCCAAGCCACGCCCCTTCCGAACTCCGTCTTTAAAGTGTACCTGAGACGGGAAAAAAAATCAATATACCTGTGGCTTCCTCCAGCTCACTCCAGGCTGATCGCTCCCTCGTCGTCCTCCTTTGCTACCTGTATTGCCCGCAGTTCGCCCCAGAAAGTCTTCCAGTCGGCACAGGCGCAGTCTGGCCGCGCACATGCTCCCCCGTCACGCTTGTGTCAATGAGAGCATACTGCACAGGGGCAGAATGTGAACGTGACTGAGTCACGCATGCGCAGGATGCCCCAGATCAGAGGATTCTCTGTGCCGAATTGCGGACAGTCAAGAGGCAGAGGAGGACGGCAATGGAGCGATTAGCCTGATGGGAGCCAGAGGAAGCTCCAGGTATGTATATTTTTTTGTAAAATCGCCTCCCCCCTTGATTGAACTGATTGAAAAGCAATATGCAGTTTGTTTGCAGCTCTGTTCTTAGTATTGTTAGGCATAGTAAAGTAAATATGAGTAGTTGCTTCTATACCGCTGTGATCCATTCATAGTATTTTTCATGATTTACAGATTTTGTAATCTAAAGGTTACATGGTTACACAGAGTATTGTATTGCATAGTGTTTTCACAAGCAAAAGGCACAAGTAAAAGTATCATGCTGGCCATTAACTTTGATTGCCAGGCATGCAAATATGATAGATAAGTCTATTTTAAAGTCTGTCTATACTTACTATGTTTTATCCACCTGAGCGCCTGACGTTCCAGTAACAATGTCACGCTTGAGCTACTATGAAAAAAGACTCTCAACATGAAATAGATATTAAAAAGATCCACACTTGAGCAAGCCACCACGCTCAAAGTAACATCCAGTTTATGTATAGGAGGATCTGTTTAAGTGATGAAACCACAAGGCAATTCTTGAGTTAAAAAAATTCAAAATCACACTTTATTGTATCAAAGAATATCAAAAGGTAAAAACTTTTGTGTTTTTTTCAATAACGCTGTTTGCAGCTGATGGTCCATTTGCCAGTCATCATTGCCTGAAATCAAACAAAGTAGATTGTGTCTACTATCTGTCAAAACGGAATAATCTTCTACATTCAAATTATGAAGAATTTTTATTGACAAACTCAAGTTTTTACCTTTTAATAATCTTTTTGATACAGTAAAGTGTGATTTTTAATTTTTTGAACTCAAGAATTGCCTTGTGGTTTCATCACTCAAACCGATCCTCCTATACCAGTGATGGCTAACCTTGGCACTCCAGCTGTGGTGGAACTACAAGTACCATGAGGCATGGCAATACTCTGACAGCTCTAAACATAACTTGGGGAGGCAGAGGCATGATGGGATTTGTAGTTTTGTCACAGCTGGAGTGCCAAGGTTAGCCATCACTGTCCTATACATACGTTTGAGCTACTGGCAGGGTGCCTTCCATCTTCTGGTGGTGGGCCGCTGTGTCACTGTAGTGGCCTGGCCTCTTTCTGTGGTCATGGCTGGGATGGGGGGCATACATGGCTTTCTTGCTCACGCCTTCTCTTTACTTTTAATCTAAGTGTCATGGTTTATACAGCTACCCACCACCCCCATCCCTTCCCACCAAGTATATCAAATGGTGAGTGAATTGGTTTTGGCAAGTTAAGTTAGTTGGGGAAGAGGGAGTAGATAAAAAAAAAATGTTTATTCGACTTTAACCTCCTTGCGACTGCCTAACGCCAATTGTTGGTTGCAATTTGGCAGCCCCAGGACCACGTAACGCCAATTGGCGTCAAGTCCTGGGGCAAGGTTTTGCAGGGGATTGTGCACCGCTCCCTCATCAGTCTACCAGCAGCGATCGCTGCCAGGAGACTGTTAGATGGTGAAACCGCTGTCTATTTACATTGTACAGGTCTGCGATCTAGAGCAGCGCTGTACTGTCCCCTGCAGAGGCTGGCAACCTGTTCCCGTCTCATAGGCTAATGCCTATGAGAGAGGATTATTCTCATTGGTGCACCGGGGGGGGGGGGGGGGAGGGATTGAGGAAAAATAATAAAAGACATTTTTATTCAAAAATAATAAACAATTAAATTAATAATAATAAAAAAAACACAGGAGCTGCAGCAGCGATCAGAGCCCACCAACAGAAAGCTCTATGGGTGGGCAGAAAAGGGTGGGGACACTCGTGCATGCTCAGTTTTATGGCTCTGGAGCGAGCCATTAAAGCTGCAGAGCACATATTTGTAAAAAAAAAATTGCCTGGTCACTAGGGGGGTGTAAGCCTGTGGTCCTGAAGAGGTTAAAGGACAGGTGAACTGAGAGGGATATGGAGTGTGCCATATTTATTTCTTTTTAAACAAATTGCCTTGCTGTCCTGACGATCCTATACTTCTAATACTTTCCACCATAGATCGTGAACAAGCATGCAGATTAGATGCTATACTGGATTTTCTGCATGCTTGTTTCAAGCGTGTGATTCAGACACTATTGATGCATGAAGCAATTGGTATTGTTTAACCCTTTGGGGACTGGCTGCCTAACCCCCCTTAAGGAACAGGCCATTTTACATGTGGGGGCACATTTGGGGGCGGGGGGGGGGGGGGGGGTCAGGCAGCCGGATACCCAGTATAGCATGGTGGGCATGGTGTCCCCTGTGTATCCCAGTGTCCCCCGTATTGCCAGCAGCTTTTGCTCACCTTCCAGGCTCTAACGATTAGCAGCTCTAGCCCCTTCCGCTCTGGCTGGTGTCCTTACTCGCACTGCCCTTAAGTTCCAGGTCGCCTTCCTGACGTTCCCCCGGTGATTCCCTCCGATGTGTCCAGCATCCCTGCTCGCTTCATCAAGCCGGAACCCAACACTTAACGCAGAGCGAGCAGGGATGCCGGCCACATCGGAGGGGATCGCTGGAGGAACGTCAGGAAGGTGAGTCCCCGTCCTCTTTTTCCCTCTCAGACCCCCGCTGCCAACAGTGATCACTACGATCCACCAGCGATCGTAGTGATCACGTGATCAGGAGCCAATCGCAATGGCTCCTGATCACTGAGGGGAGATGTCAGCTGTCATATGACAGCTTAATCTCCCCTTTTGGGCGCGCACGGTTGCGTCGGGGGCGGAAATGGCAGGTGGCGTAAATCCTATGCCGCATCAGGCTTAAACAGCCATAAGTGCGATGTAGGATTTACTATCAGCGGCCCCCATAAGGTTAAAAATTAATAAATATGGCATCTTCTATATCCCTCTCACTTTAGGTGTCCTTAAAAGTGATTCTAAATTAGATCTCTTTACACTAAACTATGTAGCTTTACCACCTCAATAGCACTGGCTGACGTTACCAACAGGGCTATTGAAAGCTCAAGTTCATCACTGTGTTCAGAAATAATCATGGCTCAGGTAGGTCTATTCTTACCCCCTGTCACCAGTCGCCAGTTTTTCCATGCATTTTCTGCACAGGAAAACTGAGAACCAATGGGCTATTTTTTACATGCAGAAAAACAATTGACGGCAATGCAGCACTGAAAACTCATGCAAAAATCTGCACGCAGAAAAAAATAGATACGTGTGAATCCAGCCTTAGACTGGCTTTTTGTATTGGTGCCAGCAAATGTCATATGGGGTGGTGGGCAGGCCAAATAGGTCTGTGTATTTTCATCCAATGAGCAGAGGCGCCAAAAGTATAAGATTAGATTAAATGAGCTTAAAAACCAATTTAAATGGCAAAATTGAAGGAGGAAATGGGGGTCTTACCTCCCCTAAGCAGACACGACAACGACTGCGATTCAGACAGTCAAACACATTTATTAGGAACTCCAAAAAGAAATGCAACGCGTTTCGCAGGTTCAACCCCGCTTCATTAGGCAATGTAGGGAGGAGTATCAAACAATCTGCACAAGGAGGGCGCTCTACTGTTTAAACTTCCTGCCGGGACAGGAAGTTCTGTGTAGCTGCAGGAATGGTCTGGAGCCCGGAGCGGAGAAGAACACAGCGGGTACCAGGGGTCTCGCGCCGGCCGGAACAGGTAATGTATACCCGCTGTATTGCGTCGGTCGTCGGGCATTCGAACGCCACTATCGACGCACTCTTGACCCGCTGGTGATCGAGAAAAATCTTCCGCACGGATGGATTGACGGGAGTCGACGGAAATCGATCGTTCTGTCAGCGGTGTGCGTGGCGATTTCACAGCCGATTCAATCACTGTGACTGAAACGCCCGTATATCGGCGGGAAAATCGTTAGGTGTATGGGCCCCTTTAGACTGAGTGGATGCACATTTGTATGCTAAAACAGATCAATCAAATGCCACAGCAGCAGAATTTGATTGGTCTGCTTTAAAGTTGCATACATTTAAATAAAATTAGCTTAAACATTTGCATCAACTCAGAATTATTTGCATCTCTTTTAACCATCCCTAGTCCCCAGGTCCTACCAACAGTGGTTTTGTCATTTGCCTACCATTCTGAGACACTAATTATACTATACACCCATTGAATTTGAATGGTTAGCTGTAATACCTCAATTGAAACAAAATAAATTATGGAAAAAGTCCAGAGCCATGGAAAAGCCAACTGAAGTGCAAGTTAAATTGCATGACAAGGAACAGCTTTTACCACTGTCAGAGCATATTCCCTATCATATATTTAAAGTATGCTAATAAACTGTATTACACAGACATACTGTATCTGTGATTACTCAGGAATCACTGCACAGTAGTGGCCTCATGTTTCATTGTGGAAGCTTCCTTGCTTTTGCTTACAGCTGTTAATGAGCTTGGCGTAATTTATGCAGACCATGTATACATACAGTCAACATCCCTCCGGATGTGAGGTTCTTTCCTCCCTGTGGAATAAATGTGGCATTGCAGTAAGCCCAGCAAAGTATTTGAAGTACAAAGATGCAATACATTTTACTTCCTGTTTTGATCAGACTTATGAACCAGTGAGACAAAGGTAGATGAATTCTGAGTATCTTTTATGTAAAGCCATCTAGTGTTCCCATATACTTGTAGCAGCTGCAGAAAAGTCTGAAGTTAAAAGACCATATAAAGGAATTCAGTTACGGATTGGCTTATGAGGTGATGACATGAGCTTCTACTGAAGTGAAATAACTCTTTAAAAATTGCTAAGGCCTCTTTCAGACGAGACTGAACTGCTCGCTTGCCAAGCAGTTCAGTGTCCTGTCTGCCACCTGACAGTGCAACTTGGGTGCAAATTAATTGCAGCCGAATTGCAGTGGTTGTAGCACCATTTATGTCAAGCTCTGACTTGTAGAGGTGTTACCCAGCGGCATGTCGCGTCTGTGACTCCATATGGGAGCCGCCTGTCCAGTGCCAGCACCGAGCACTAGCAAGCGCCAGTGCAAGAGAGCAGCTGACTGGCAATGAATTACCACCTGTCAGCTGCCCTTCTGAAAGAGGCCTTAGAGATAATCTGTAATAACAAAAATGGACCCCTTGGGGGTACTTACCTCAGACAAGGTAAGCCTCTGTATCCTATCGAGGTTTTCACCATCCTCCTCCGTCCCATGGTGGTCTCGCTGGGCCTACACGAAGCCACAGCTGACAATTTGTTAGGAGCCGCTACTGCACCTGCGCAAGAGCCGTAAAAAGTAAATATTTACATGGCCGCCTTTAGGAGGGGCTGAGGGAGACCACAGTGGGATGGAGGACGACGGGGGAAGCCTTGATAGGATCCAGAAGCTTTACGCTTCCGAGGTAACACACAAAATGGCACTTTTTTCTGTTACATGTTTTCTTTAAATGCTTGGCTAGAATTGTCATTACACAGAAAAGCATCAGCATGTACAGTAAGTGAATGCGGTGAGATGGTACCCTCTGTGAGAAAAGCACAAGCCTGTTCTAAGTGATTACAAACTTGCTAATACTTTGAAGCTAAACAAACGTATTTAATGAGAAAATATTAGGCATACTGACCAACTCCGTTATTTATTTTTAGGCAAGAATGAGCGTCCACCCTATTCATCAGCATTTGGAAGGGATCCTGGAATGCCTGGAATTAATCAGGTTGTGTATGTGTGTATGTGTTCATGAAAATGTGTTCATTGGTATATATTTCTATGCATGGTGTATAAAAATTCTGTATTCTCTGTGTAACTATAAATGTTTAAAAAACAAAAGAACAAAAAAAACCTCCTCTGTTATTTCAGTATCCCCTAAACCAGAGTTTTCTAGCATTTTATGTGGTTACTGTTGGGAAAATATTGAGTTTCTGCCACTGAAGTCTGTTAGTGCATGCAATGTTTGTCTACAGGCACACTCTGTTTTTGAATTTATACTGACACCTGTGTGCCCCATCCCTAGTGACAGCCATGATTGTTAGTATACTGGACTAGTCCTTGTCCTTTATGCCCCTTTATACATTGTCTTGGTAGTGTAGTGGGCTTAAAGTCACCTGTAATGCCTGGTACACACTATGCAACTTCCCATTAGGTAGATGGGTCAAATCAATTATTTCCAACAGGTCCTATCTGACTTCTGACAATTTTTTTTCTTATCAATTTTCAGATCACTAATTGTACAAAATCGATAAGAAAAACATTCAGATCGGGCCTGTCTGAAATAATTGATTCGACCTGTCTATCTGACACGAAATTGCATGATGTGCACCAGGCCGTTAGGCCTTGTTAATTTGCCCTGGGAATGAGACCTAACCATATTATCATCCTGTGATGACTTGCGGTTGCGTCATGTTAGATAGTGTGCCAGTGCTGCACTCTTCAGCATCCAACATACTTTTTTAAAACGTTCAGCGATCTACTGGTAGATCACGATCAATACAATGGGCACCCCTGGTGTAGGGTTTGACAGGATTCGCTTTATTTTTTCAAGTATAAACCAAGGCTGTAGGGCCAAATTTATAAAAAAAAAAATTGGTTGATGGGGGGGTCTGTAAATAATCAGCACCAGTGTCAAATACCCTAGCCACTGACAGAGAGAATCTAAAGCCTTGTACACACATAAGATAAGTCATTTGAAATGTCCGACAAACTACAGATATATTTGTTGTGGAAAAAATTATGTAAGCCTCCATAAATGACAAAGAGCAACCAATATCGGGTGTTCTGCCTGATCCAACTGGGGGATCAATTCAGAGGACTATTTGACAGATATCGTGCAGTTAGCCTGGTGTGTTCAATGTTTATTCAAACGACATTGTTAAAGAGCGACATGTCGCCTGCCCTAATGCAAAGTATTGAAATGGCTACCTCCACCAGAACATACAGAACCACAACATGAGAAGACAGTATGCATGAGCAGGGCACAGATCGAAGAGTACCTGAGGTGACAAAAAGGCTAATCGGTCCCTCACTGCCATCCTCCCATCACCTAGATCCTCTGGTAGATGCCCTATTATCTTCGGCAGTTGGGGTCAGTTGGCGCTGTGCAGTCTAGCGGCACACACTCCCTTGTCTCACTCACATTGTTGGGAGTGTTTTGCACCTGCGCTGCCGTGCCGCTCATCTGCAGTATGTCCCAATTTGCGGAGATAACTAGGTGGCAGATGGAGGATTAGCTGGAAGGGGGCTGGAGGAAGCCCCAGGTATGTATAACTTTTTTTTCTTTTTGAATGATCTCAGGTTTACTTAAAGTGGGCCTGAACTCTTGCACAGGACAGAAGGAAAGCATAGAGAAATGCACCCTGTATATATGGTATTTAGAGTGTAGCCTGTCTAATTCCCCCTCATTTGTTTCTCCCGTGTCACCTGACTGCCACACCAGATAAACTCATTTAAAAGCACAGGATGTTAATATGTCTGCTTCCATGAAAGCAGGAAGTAGAAACAGTACAGATTTATTTCAGGATTTGCATCAGCTATATCAAAGAAATGTTTTTCTTTAAAGGTGGTTATGCTGTTGCGTACCTTTTAGAGCAGAGAGGAAGTTCTGAGTTCAGGTCCGCTTTAATGTAGGGGAGTTAAGACCGTCTCCGTTTACAGTAAAGTCAATCATTTTTACCTGTCGGAATTGAGAAGGTTGCAGTTTTCTTATTTCCTTCTCCACCATTATCATTAAGGATGAGGTCACAGACCGGGAGATGTGTGCCATGGAAGGTGGATGTTGCTCCCCTTCCCCAGTATGCAAGATATATTGGGAGTAGTAAGAACACCCCCTCCAAGCCAAAGAGATAGCTAGCTGGGGATTCCTCCACAGGCATCCAGGCGGGATTGGGTTGTCCTGGAGCCTTAGGCCCCTAACCGTCTGTAGGCAAGGTACAAATCTCTCCTGCCCTACACCACCTCTCTCCATCCCCTCTTTTCCCAATGGAAGATCTACAGTTAGCAGCAGTTACAGTAAAAAACATATGGAACTGGGGGCACTTTATGCAGAAAGAGAGGCACCAGGCCCAGTGCAGTTGCACACTTTGCACAGTCCAAACACCATTCTGGCAAAATAATTGTGAGAGTTTTGTTTAGGTGAACCTGGGAGTCCATTAGAGTATGGGTTACTGCAAACTGATTCATGGCAAGCCTGAAAGGAGGCAGGGGCGTGAGTCCATGCCGCATGGTGTCTGCACGTCGTTTGGGTATGCTGGCTCCCCCCTGCGGCGGGCAGACAATGGCAAGGGGGCGACTAGCTGGCATACTACTGCGCTTTGAGGCCAGGGCTGGCAGAGTGGACGGGCGATTGCTTGTGTACGTGTGCCACTCCCTCCGGGCCAAAATGTTTGGCCACGTAGGAGGAATTGGGAGTCCCCCCATGGAGATGTGGGTTCTGATGATGTCCCTGCTGGAGTATAGTGGATTTATTCCACTTGGGCTTTTGAAATGGCTTTGCCAACATTTGTGGTGAATGTGATGTTTGGCTGGGAATGTTTTCATGTTTTTGTTATGCTTCTGGGTCCACTGCTTAGGTCTCCCCTCTGGTCTCTCTCCCCTGATTTCCCCTTGTGGGATATTAGCTTGTCGAATTGGCAGTGTCGTGCACATGAGCCAACTTAAAGGACAACTGAATTGAGAAGAGTATGGAGGCTGCCATATTTATTTTCTTTTTAAATAATACCGTTGCCTCACAGCCCTGCTGATCTGTTTGGCTGCAGTAGTGTCTGAATCACTCCAGAAACAAGCATGCAGCTAATCTTGTTAGATCTGACAACAATGTCAGAAACACCTGATCTGCTGCATGCTTGTTCAGGGTCTATGGCTAAAAGTATTAGAGGTAGAGGATCAGCAGGCCGGGCAACTAGTATTGCTTAAAAGGAAATAAATAGGGCAGCCTCCATAGTCCTCTTTCTACAGTTGTCCTTTACATTTATCTCCCTGAGTGTCTGTGGCCTGAACATCCCTGTAAAAAGAACTACCGTATTTTTCGGACTATAAGACAGGGCTGTGGAGTCGGTCCAAAAATCCTCCGACTCCTCAGTTTAGGATTCCACCGACTCCTCGACTCCGACTCCTCTAATTTGCATATTACAATTTTGTTGATTAAAAGTATGTAACATGAAATTCGTCTCTTAACTGCCAACGCTTAGGAATTTTACAAGACAACTGAAGTGAGAAGGATATGTAGACTACTATATTTATTCCCTTTAGACTAAAACTAGTCCTTGGTAAGAGTACTTGTAAAAGGTACAAACCAGAACAAAGAACATCTATCAGGCCCTAGGCAATGTAAGTGTGGGTACATGTAAGAATGATGTGCAGGTACTCTGCAGGGGAATGAGGAGATTGTAAACAGACAACACCTCTGTGTTCAATGTGCACAGCATTCTCAGTGGATTCCCTGCAGCTCTGTGCGGAGTGCATATGTAGAGTATAGTACTACTGTGTAACAAAGTAAACCTGAGACAGATGCAATTAAAGTTTTATACATACCTGGGGCTTCCTCCAGCCGCCTTCAGGATAATCAGTCCCTCGCTGTCCTCCTCCACCACCTGGATCTTCTGCTAGGAGTCCAGGTACTTGAGTTAGTCGGGCGTAGTGCGCATGCACACACTCCGCCGCCAGGAGCATACTACACCTGTGCAGTACTATTGCGCAGGTGCAGAATGTTCCTGGCTGTGGGAGCGGCATGCGGCCGGACATCGCTGACTGGCTGAATTACCAGGACTCATAGCAGAAGATCCGGGTGGTGGAGGACAGCAAGGGACTGATTAGCCTGCAGGGGGCTGGAGGAAGCCCCAGGTATGTATAAAACTTTACTTTTCATCCATCTCAGTTACCCTTTAATTTGTAGTCAGCAAACCAAATTTTAACAACATATCAAATTATTTGATTTCATCAGCAAAGGGAGTGCATACATTTGCATAAATCAGCATCAATGCAGAATTATTTCCATCTCGTTGACCATCTCTATTAGTGACACAGCTACACATCAGGCTTTATTCTTACAGCATAGATGTTATTTAGTATATATAAGAGATTCCTGTGTACACATCATATATACAGTCACAATCAGATATGTATATCTGACCTTAAAAATACGGGGACTGCTTTATTGAAGCAGCACAACTAACTAATTTTGATTGGTTTATTTCATTTTTGTGGACTAAGCACAGCTATTACTGTATATATACTGTATATATACTTTATTTTTAATGACTATCTGAGAAATAGAACATTTTATCATATTTTCTATTTTAATTACAGTTACAAATTCATTGCATTTTTTCCCGACTCCGACTCCAGGCACCCAAAATTGCCCGACTCCACGACTCCGACTTCACGACTCCGACTCCACAGCCCTGCTTTAAGACGCACTTTTTCTCCCCCAAAAGTGGGGGGGGGGGAAAGTGGGTGCGTCTTATAGTCCGAATGTGCATCCATGTGTCCCCCCAGAAGGAAGTGCAGGGGCAGACTAGAGTGCACTCACTCAATCCCGGCTCTGAGTGCTGCATCTGCCTATTTCACCTTCCCTGCAGGCAAGTGATGATCACAGGCTTTGTCCCCGCTGATGGTATCAGCCGACATGCTGCATAGGTGGCTCTGGCACGAGCCTGGTCTTTTTCTGTGTCCGCCTCATCCATATGATCTTCACGACTGCTGGTGGCTGACATCGGAGCGGTGCATCTGTGCACCGTCTCTCTAGTGGTTTCATCCCGCTGTATGTCCGCATATCATCCGCGGGCCCCCCTCGTCGCAGATTCACGAACGGGAACATCGCGTCCACCCTCTTCTATCTCCTAGACCATTATCCAATCAGGCGGGGGGCGCTGTCCCTGACCGCTAATCACAGCCATCTTCTGCCTCCTCTCCTCTCCTGATTGGCCGCGATGGTCCCGCCGGGACCATCATGGCCAATCAGGAGAGGAGGCAGAGGATGGCTGTGATTGGCGGTCAGGGACAGCGCCCCCCGCCTGATTGGATAATGGTCTAGGAGATAGAAGAGGGTGGACGCGATGTTCCCGTTCGTGAATCTGCGGCGAGGGGGGCCCGCGGATGATATGCAGACATACAGCGGGATGAAACCACTAGAGAGACGGTGCACAGATGCACCTCTCCGATGTCAGCCACCAGCAGTCGTGAAGATCATATGGATGAGGCGGACACAGAAAAAAACCAGGCTCGTGCCAGAGCCACCTATGCAGCATGTCGGCTGATACCATCAGCGGGGACAAAGCCTGTGATCATCACTTGCCTGCAGGGAAGGTGAAATAGGCAGATGCAGCACTCAGAGCCGGGATTGAGTAAGTGAGTGCATTCTAGTCTGCCCTTGCACTTCCTTCTGGGGGGACACATGGATGCACATTGTCAGGGAATAGAGGACACAGGATGGACAGAGGAAAGGAGTATGGACAGCAGACACAAGGGGTGTAGACAGGTGACACAAGGGGATGGACAGGTGACACAGGGGGACAGATAGAGGACACAGTATGAACAAATGTCATAGGGGGTATGGTCAGCAGACACAGGTGGCGCAGACAAGTGACACAGGGGGACAGAGGACATGGTAAGGACAGAGGTCACAGGGGCTGTGGGCAGAGGACACAGGTGGACATAATAATTGGGGGAAAGGGTCTAAAAGACACCCCTGCACTCTAGATGCACCAGGTTTAGCATTTTTTTTTCCCCTGGATTTTGCCCTCCAAACCTAGGTGCGTCTTATAGTCCGGTGCGTCTTATAGTCCGGTGCGTCTTATAGTCCGAAAAATACGGTATGTTGCAATATTTGCATAAATCTCATGCAGATTTATATGTGCATGGGATTTATGCAAATATTGCAACAACCTAGTTCTTCATTTATTCAAGGACCCATTTTATAGGTAATACTCATCCCAAACTAATAGAATGTTTCCAACTGCCTATCACAGTAACTCCATGATTCCAAAACTAAGGGGGTAGCTATTATAATCTTCAAATTAGTTAAGGGGGAAAATATTGAGGTATATACTGATGGTCTTGGCTGAATACCTCTGCTTAAGGGTCTTTTCAACTCTCAGAAGCTGACTCTGGGAACATTCTATGCTTCCAACTCTGGCCAGATTGCCTTTGTAGATCGAGCAGGCCAGGTTGCCTTTGTAGATCGAGCTTTGAGAACCCTGGATGAGTTCATGGAAGGCTAGTGGATTATTGCTGGTGACTTTAACTTTGTTTTGGACCCTAACCTTGACACTTCCTCTGGTAAGTCTAGTCTTTCCTCAGAGGCCATTCGCAAATGTAGACAAAAACTTGTTACATTTAAATTAATAGACATTTGGTGCCTCCAGTTTCCAAAGGCGCTCAAGCACATTTGGAGCATTCAGCATCTCTTATTCTCGTCTGGACTATTTTTGTTGTTTCACAAAATTTGTTGCCCGAACTGTCTCAGACCATGGCCCTATTTTCCTACTATTCAGACCCAGAGATACCTGAAAAAAAAATTATGCCTGGAAGCTCAATGTATCCTTGTTGAAAAGGGAGGATGTTACCAAGAAGTTGGTTAAGAAAATTAAATATTATTTTGACATTAATAATTTCCTACTCTTTCGCCGGGAGGCATATGGGAGACACATTAGTGTGTAATTCGGGGGATCCTGAGTGAGCACAAAAACACATTGGCCTCAATTCACTCAGCTTATCTCCTGTCTTTAATAACGTTTCTAGAGCTATCACCCTGGTGATGAGGCATGTAGTATTCCGGAAACATTTTACCTCAGGAAAACCTAAAGTTAACTCTTTAAAATAACTCCAGAATTCTTAAGTTAAAGACAGGCTGTTAATTAACTGTGTGTGAAAATAACTACAGAGGAGGTAACTAATGAAGAGATAAGATAACTCTCTCATTGTGTGGTGGTATGTTTTCTCTTGCCTTATTATCCCCAAGCGTGATCTTAGTGAATTGAGGCCATTATCTAGTGGCATACTAGGTGAATTAACAGCCGAGAGGGAAAGATTAAAATCTCTTCTATTTATGAAGGCATGTTTTGCAGCTCAGAGATGCAGCCAGTCTTCTATGAATATGGAACTAGTCGGTAAAATGTTGGCTATACCCCTGAAGGACCAGAAAACTGCTAACTATACTTTATCTGTGATTGGTAAAACATGTTAGGAGCGAGTCTCAGGCAAAGGTCTTTAGATCCTTCTATGAAGGGTTATATAAGTTAAGAACAGGACGACAAGACCAAGACTTGAGGGGTATATGCAAAAATATTGGTGGATAGAATGTCCTCTTGGCTCTACGAGGTTATCCACATGGACCAGGTGGGGTTTATCCCCAACAGAGAGACCCGTGATAATACTATGAGAACTTTGAACCTGATGCAGTGGGCAGTGACCTCAGCTAATCCTGTCGCGCTCTTGTCAAGCGGATGCTGAGAAATCATTTGAAAGGGTCAGCTGGGATTTCATGAAGGCTGTTTTGCACCATACTGGACTGTGGAGAACATGAAATCATGGATCTCCGCCCTATATAGGGGCCTCTATGCTAGGGTCAGGGTGAACGGTGTTCTCTCAGAACCCTTTGAGATTCTTAACGGCACACGCCAAGGGTGCCCATTATCACCACTGATATTCGCCATCACTTTGGAATCTTTCTTGAACTCTATTAGAAATAACCCAGATATTTTAGTTGTGCAGGTTGGGCCTGGTTGGAATAGAGTGTTGCCGATTTTGCAGATGACTTATTGTTCTACCTGAGAAATTCACATATGGTATGGGAATTTATCAAATTTTAAGATCAATTGGGATAAATGTGAGGCCTTGGAGATTGATTTGTCACCGAAATGTCATTAATAACATTAGAGGAATTTTTCATTTAGGTGTGCGGAGGAGGCCCTAACCTACTTGGGGGCTAAAATGATGGTGGGAGTCCAAGGATTATATCAGTTGATTTATTGTTTGCTCTTATCCACCTTGAAAAAAAGACTTACAGAAATGGCAAAATATAAAGCTCTCAATGTTGGGAAGAATTAGCATTGTAAAAATGAATGTTCTACCAAGGTTGCTTTACATCTTCCAGACATTGCCTATCAGTCTCGGCTATATTTTTTAGAGATTAAAGAGAGATCTCAAGTTTGGCCTGGAAGGACAAACCTTTGTGAGACTGAAATTTGCCTTGCTGACACAATCCAAGTCAAGGGGGACTATTGGTATCCGACCCCCATTTATATTATATCTCAGTAATTTTGACCAGGGTTGTGGATTGGCACAGACATGCTCAATTTAAATTGTGGGTGGTAATTAAAGCATGGCTTACATAACATCCCGTGACTTCAGTTTATATTTATTAGCTCTTATCCAGCAAGCTTATTGATCAACCACAATTTCATTATTCAATAAATATAGAAATAAATTCTCCCTTTCACCAAACCCTTCTTCACTTATGCCTGTCCTGGACAACCCAAGGTTTACCCGTGGATGCATTGGGAACGAGTTCCTAAAGTTAAAGCGGATCCGAGATGAAAAACCAACTATAACAAGTAACTTGTCTATATATCTTATCTAAAGTTTGGATAGTTTACACCGCAAATCTAGCTGCAAACCACTTTAATAGAAAATGATCATTTCTTCTTGTGATACAATGACAGCAGCCATGTTGTTTGTAAACATTACACAGAAGCAGGCTTATCTGCATCTTGAGCAAAAAAACCTAATTCCCCTCCTCCTTCCTCCTCCCCTCTGCCTCTGAAATCAATGGCTAGTAACACCTCCTCCTGCCCAGACTGAGCTCCCATGAGCCCTTGCCACTGCCAAGGCTCTCTGAAAACCTGTGGGCGTGGTTTATTTAGTTTATAAAGAATTAGAGTATTAAAACAAAAACAAAGTATTTGGCTTAAGGAATGCCCCATAAATAATAGGAAAGGAACACAATTATGCAATGAGTAAAAGTTCACCTCGGATCCACTTTAAGGATAGGATCTAAGATTCAGGCGGGAACCCTGCTGGCTGGAGGAGAATGGAGGCCATTGACAGAGAGCAGGGATATTTCCCAGGAACCAGACCTTGACTGGCTGAGCTTAATACTTTTCAACATTTTACATTGTCACAGGGTAGGAAAATAGAATCCTCCAGAGACCTCACAAAATTTGAGGAGTTGTCTAGTTTAAAGGGCCGCATTAAGAAGCTATATCTTATAGAACCTCTGTTTCATCAAGAGTACCAAAATCCGGCTTTAAAATACTTTGGAGGTGGTATTTAACGCCAGACAGATTGAGTAGGATGTACCCGGGTATGGATAAAAGATGCTGGAGGTGACAAAGTTATGACAGAACTTTTCTTCATATTTTTTTGGGAATGCTCAAAGATACGGGGGTTTTGGGCTGGAGTTAAACATTTATATTGCAAAATTAATGGATATAAGACCGCTTGAAGATCCCGCCACCTTCTTATTGCACCACAATGAGTGGGGCATAAGGAGATATAGGTTCTCGCTGTGTTGTCACTTGAGAAATGCGGCTAGGAACCTTATTGGAAGACACTGGAAATCACATCTATGTCTGAATGGTTTTATGAAATCTTGCACACTCAGCGCATGGCAGGTTTAACCCACTCTATAAACAGCAAATAAGAATTATAGGAATTAAATTGGGAAAGGAGGAATGAGTTTATTTTAACTGAGCAATATATGCATATAATTAGTTGATGATTAGATGGATTGCCGTGTACCGAGAGGGAGGAACTGTTCTCCTCTGTTCGTCATACTTTCGCTTCTGAGAAGGTGGATTTGGATTCGGGGGGATGGGAGGGAGACCTGGGTGTACTGTAAGGGTGTTGACTTGTGTGATTATGTTTTTGTTCTCGACATTTTGGGTATGCCCATTTGTTGATTGGTGGAGTGAGTGTTATTGGTTTTCTGGTAGTTTGGAATAAAGGGGCTAAAGGTTGGCTAAAAAATTCAGCTCCAGGAAATCTACTAATATGAGCTGCTGGTGGTAAGGGGTAATATTGGGGATTTAATTCTGCCTAAGAAAGTACTCTTTACCCCAATGAGGAGAGCTGAGGAGAAGTTGTCTCTGTGGTAGTTAGTTACTCGATGTATAGTTAGAACCTGGGCCCAAGTGCATTTTTTTCTCCTGAATTTTATCTTAGGTGATTTTTTAAAACTTGTCAATAAAATGCATTTTAAAGGGAACCTTAACTGGTAAAAAAAAAAAAAGCTTTACTGACCATGGGCATCTACCAGCCCCCTGCAGCCATTCTGTGCCCTCGCAGTCACTCATGGCGTAATGCGTAAAATTTTACGCATTACACCCGTAACGCGTAAAAATGTTACTTGTTGATGTCTGCAATAGCTTCCTGCCCCAGCAGGGATGCGTAAAAACGTATGCATGGCGGCCAGCCGACTCCCAGTCGGCAAAAACTAAACTAGCTGGCAGCGGGGGACCAGAGGAGCCACGAGTGACTGTGAGGGCACAGGATGGCTGCAGGGGGCTGGTAGATGCCCCAGGTAAGTAAAACTCATTTTTATTTTTTTTTACAGTTAAGGTTCCCTTTAACCGAATAGCAAGCAAGAAAATGCTCAAAATAATTTTGTTAGTACTTTTTCACTTACTTGGTACTTTTTCAATTGAAAAGTGCTGGACAGTTATTTTAAACAGAAGATGAAAAAGTATCTTTTAGGAGAAAACTAAAGTGAAAAAGTTAATGGCATATGGGCCCTGGAGTCTGTCCAATACTTTTTGTTATTCTGGGGTTTGTCCCCTAAATGGCGTATTGGATAGCTTATAAGCTTTATCTCATAATTGTATTACATGATCTTTTTCCCCTCTATTATTATTCGATATGTATGGAATTAGTGTGAAGAGAGAAAGAAAACTGATTTTTGTATGTGAAAAAAATTTCAATAAACAATTTGAAAAAAAAATTAGCAGTGTAGGTGGGAGAGGGGTGATCACTGTGATGTTATGAGACTTCTGCATGTTTCTAATAGACAAGCATGTCTAGGGCCAAGTGCATTCATTAAAGAAAATCTGTAATGAAAATGCTCACCTCGGGTGGGGGAAGCCTTCGGATCCTATTGAGGCTTCCCCCATCCTCCTTGGTCCCACGGCGGCGGCGAAAATCCTCCTGGAGCGGCGCCGATGTAAATATTTACCTCTTTGCTCCAGCGCAGGCGCAGTATCTGCTCTTCCCACGGAGATAGGCAAATATAGCCGATCTCCGTTGGGCCGCTCTACTTCGCAGGCACAAGTCTCCTGCGCCTGCACAATAGAATGGACCTGATCGAGCTCGGCTATTTCTGCCTATCTCCGTCAGAAGAGCCGCAACAGCGCCCCCGCTGGAGCCAGAAAAGGTAAATATTGCACAGCGCGACAAATTGTTGCCTGTGCGTTCCAGGGGCTGCAGCAAGACCGCCGTGGGACACAGGAGGATGGGAGAAGCTTCGATAGGGTCCAGAGGCTTCCCCTACTGGAGTGAGTACCCCCCAGGGGAACTTTTTTTCAGTACAGGTTTTCTTTAAGCTGAACAAAGAAAGAAAAGGAAAGAGCATTACCTCTTAGAATTGTAATTTCATATGGTATACCGATAGCAATTCCAGATGTAGCACACACATTCTTAATTTGTCCATAAAGCTATGTACCAATAGAGCAATGTCTTTATCATGATCATGTTCAATCTTTCGGGTGAAATTGAGAAAGTATGGGTTTCATACTGATGCGTCTCAGGGTGGGTCTCTATCATTCAAATATCTAGCATGCTAGATCATTAAATAAGCAGAGAGGACACCTGTATGCATACTGGATTTTCAGCCGAGATGGCCCTGAACAGCTGCCTTAGCCAAGCTTAGTCCAGGGCTTTGTACACAAGCAGGATGGATGGTGTTCTACTTAAAGTGGACCTTATAATTTAATACAATACTCTACTGTTACTCCTTATCATTCAGTGTGCTTAAATACATTAAAATTAGGCTCTGATCAGTAATGCAAGATTATATAGTTAGCAAATTCAACTTTATAGGGTGCTCTGGATTGCACAACACAGTAGCTATCCACATTTCTAATGCTGCATATATTCAATTCAATAAAAACCTAAGTGGAAGCGTTCAAAATGTTTAATATAAAATGCAATTGCATGCAGTACAAATTGCTCACACTTCCTCACCAACTTGCTCACACTGACACAATCATGCATGGAATTCCCCTTTTAATGCAAAAAATATATAACTAACATTAGTTAGTGACACACCAATCAGAGGAATGTCTTCCGATGCAAGTTAAAGATCTTTTGCAAAAGAAGACAACCCTCTTCTGCCACAAAATAAAAAAAAAAAAAAAAAATATATATATATATATATATATATATATATATATATATAATAAAAAAAGAAATGTAAAAAAGAGGAAAGAATGGATTTGCCTCCAAAGATTCAAAAAGTTGTAGTCACCACAACACATTTAACATGGGTAACACTCCTGCTTCATCGGGTAAATAATGAGCCTAAAAAACGGAAAAACTGAGACTGAGCTCCTCCAAGGCGAGTGATCGAATCTGGCAGGAATTGAACAAGAAATGTAACTGTCCTTTAGAGGAGTTCACAATATAATCCCTACCACAGTCAGTCTTATGTCCCTGCCATAGACTAAGGTCAGTTTCTGCAGAAACCAATAAACTTATGTATTGATTTTTGAGATTAAATATATAAAAAATGTAAACAGTTGTCATTATTCAGTTTAAGTTTAGAAATCTCGTCTTGTGTTGTGATTTTCTTTTTGTCATTATTTTGCAGCCTGGATTTGTACCTGGGGATTTGGGGATAAATAACCCCAGTGCTCTTTCACCCACAACAGGAAAAGGAGGCTCACAATATTACTCTTACACAAACAATGTACGGAGGCGTCCAGGAGAAATTAATCCTGGTAAGAAAATGTAAAAAAAAAATTTATTATTATTTTGAAAGCGGCGATTGCTGTTAATCTTTCAGTTTATCATGTTTCTCATTGCAGATAGTCAACCTAAAAAAGTGCGCAAAGTACCTCAAGGGCTTCCATCATCTGTAAGTAGTCTGACTATATGAAATTAAAAAATAAAATGTTAACACTTGTATAGCGGTTTCCTCCTGTTTGGACTTAAAAGTGCTTGATAGCTGCAGCACCAACCCTTAAAGCGGACCTGAACTTAGAATGTCCCCTCTGCTCTAAAAGATACACAACAGCGCAATAATCTTTAAATAAAGAACACTTCTTTGTTACAGCTGATACAAATCCTAAAATAAATCTGCACTGTATCTACTTCCTGATTCATGGAAGCAGACATATTGTTTACAGTCTGTGCTTTCAAATGGGCTTATCTGCAATAGGCAGTTATGTGACACAGGGGAGGGATCAAATTACAACTAGTGATTAGACACATATGAGGGTGAATTAGACAGGCTAAACTCTCTAAATACATACCCGGTGCATTGCTCTATGTTTTCCTTTTGTCCAGTGCAAGAGTTGAGGTCCACTTTAGCCTTTTCCTCTTGGTGTTAACCAGTTCATGACATCTAATCCTAACCTCTAATCTCCCCAACCTTAATCTATTACCGATCCTTAACCATATCTTCGCCTAACCACTATAGCTAAGCATTACCCTATGCCCTAATACTTGCCTTCCCAATCAATGTTTCTCATGACTAAAGGCTCACACACATGCTAGATTAAAGTTGGCTGAGGTGGCCGATATTAAACCGCCTCTGCTTATAATCTGATGTGTGTACAGCAGCCCCCAACCACCACACAACAAGCGATCCGCCCAACGGATCAATTCGACGATGCAGTGGCCGATAGCTTTGGTCTTCCTGCTTGCCCTGCACAGTGTCAGATCTGATATGTTTATGTACTTTTGGCTCCACACACAGTATTTCATTACTATGCTGCATGGCTGGAGGTGTGGGAGGGGTGTGTCCTAGTGTCTTTTTCCTGGCTCCAAACATTGGGAGGTATGCGTTCTGCATATCTGGAGATGCAATATATCAGACAGTAGGTTGAAGGGCCCTAAATAAATTCCTCTACACTGCAGGGGTCTCAAACTCAATTTACCTGGGGGCCGCAGGAGGCAAAGTCAGGATGAGGCTGGGCCGCATAAGGGATTTCACAAAAAAAGTCAATCAGCAGCACCCGCATCCCCCAGAACACCTCTCCCCCCCCCCCCCCCCCCCATCCCTTGCATTGATTTTTATTTCAAAATCAAATTCACACTGAAGCGAACTATTTTGCCTATTTTATCTTATAGTTCGCTTCAGTGCTCCCATTACAAGTAATCCGCCGTGTCCCCACCGCAAAACAAGGGCTGCAGAGCCCCCAAATCGCCCAGGGGGCAATCCGCCGGCATTTCCTGGAAGGGGCAGAGCTTTCAGCTTCAGCTCTGCCCCTCCTGACGTCAATTGCGGCGCATCGCCGCCTCTCCCTGCCCCTCTCTGTGAAGGAAGAGTGAGAGGGGCGGGCAGAGGCGGCGATGCGCCGCGATTGACGTCAGGAGGGGCAGAGCTGAAGCTGAAAGCTCTGCCCCTTCCAGGAAATGCCGGTGGATTGCCCCCGGGCGATTTGGGGGCTCTGCAGCCCTCATTTAGCGGCGGGGATGCGGCGGATTACTAGGGAGCACTGAAGCGAACTATAAGGAAGTTTTTGCCAGCGCGGGCCACAAAATATTGAATCAAGGAAAGCAAATGGGCCGCGAGTTTGAGACCCCTGCTCTACAGCCTAGGTTGTCACAGTATGGTACTTGTACCCCAGGGTATACTTCTGAAGGGTCCAGGCGGTACTCAGGCTTGATATAGTTAGTATAACAAATGTAGAGCTTTTGAAAATTATAAATCAAATAAATCCTATATAATCATCACCACCACCAAATTAGTATTTTAGCTATTTAAATGCAAAAGTAAACTTCTGGAAACTATTTAAAACAAATACTAAGTACTAAATATATCTCTCAAGGGGTGCTTTAGATCAGTGTTTCCCAACCGCTGTTCCGCGGCACACTAGTGTGCCGCGGGATGTTGCCTGGTGTGCCGTGCGGGGATTCCCAACCTGTGGTCCGCGGGACGCAGGACTGTCCTCTTCCTCCCCCCTCCCGCCCGTCCCCGCGGCCGCTTTTATTACCTTAGCAGCGGCCGCTCTCCCCTCTCCAGCGCATGTATTTATTCAAGCAGCGTATCTCCTGGCTGCTCTGTGTGTGATGCGCAGGAAGCAGGGCTCGGTTACCATAGTAACGGCGATACATATCGCCGTTACAGGAAACCGCTGCTCTGCTTCCTGCCGCTGCTTGAATAAATACACGTGCCATAGAGGGGAGAGTGGCCGCTGTTAAGGTAATAACAGCGGCGGGGACGGGCGGGGGGCACCACCTACCCATACTGGCTATACCGGGGCACTATACTGGCTATCCTGGGGCACTATACTAGCTATCGTGGGGCACTATACTGGGGCGCTATCCTGGGGCACTATCCTGGGGCACTATACTGGGGCGCTATCCTGGGGCACTATACTGGCTATCCTGGGGCACTATACTGGCTATCCTGGGGCACTATACTGGCTATACTGGGGCACTATACTGGCTATACTGGGGCACTATACTGGCTATACTGGGGCACTATACTGGCTATACTGGGGCACTATACTGGCTATCCTGGGGCACTATACTAGCTATACTGGGGCACTATACTGGCTATACTGGGGCACTATTCTGGCTATACTGGGGCACTATTCTGGCTATACTGGGGCACTATACTGGCTATACAGGGGCACTATACTAGCTATACAGGGGCACTATACTAGCTATACTGGGGCACTATACTGGGGCACTATACTGGCTATACTGGGGTGCTATCCTGGGGCACTATACTGGCTATCCTGGGGCACTATACTGGCTATCCTGGGGCACTATACTGGCTATCCTGGGGCACTATACTGGCTATCCTGGGGCACTATACTGGCTATACTGGGGCACTATACTGGCTATACTGGGGCACTATACTAGCTATACTGGGGCGCTATACTGGGGCACTATTCTGGCTATACTGGGGCACTATTCTGGCTGGGGCACTATACTGGCTATACTGGGGCACTATACTGGGGCACTATTCTGGCTATACTGGGGCACTATACTGGCTATACTGGGGCACTATACTGGCTATACTGGGGCACTATACTGGCTATACTGGGGCACTATACTGGCTATACTGGGGCACTATACTGGCTATACTGGGGCACTATACTAGCTATACTGAGGCAGCTAAACTCCCTACACTGGGGCAACTATGCTAGCTATGCAGCCGCACTCCAGCCCCCCCCCCCCCATAGCCTGCTGAGCACGGCAGTGTCCACTAGGTCGCGCAAACACCCGGACCCTGCCCCCTAACCCACCCCCAACTACCCCCCCCCCCCCCCCCCCCCCGCGCGCCGTTCCCCGGAGAAAATTTTGGTCAGGAAGTGTTCCCCAGGCCGGAAAAGGTTGGGAACCACTGCTTTAGATAATATTTATCATACCAGGGAGGGGCACAAGCTTTCAAAAGGGGTACAAACCAATAAAATGTTGAGGAATTCTGCTCTACAGCATCATACAGAAAAAGCCTGCATGTGGTGTTTGGGTATTGGCTTGATAATATTAAATAAAGCAATGTGTGAGTCATACAGTGTGTGCAGGGGGCCTGGAGAGGGTGTGTATAGCTTCTATCCAATGACAAGCAGCACAGCACATTCCAGCCTGACTGCCTCAGCCCCACAGAGCCGACAGAGGAGAGAAGATTAGATCATATAACAAAGATAACACAGCCACTGTGCAACTAGGAAGGCTGCAGTTAGACAGAGCACATTAGAACAGGTATAGGAACTTATCGGATAGAAGAAATAAGGATGAAAATTTTGTTACAGAGTCTCTTTAACAGAGCCAGGTATGAGCAAAGCCCTGTGCCCTGCTGTGTGAATGTTTCACTTTCCCCTTCATTAGCAATGTGGGCTGTCCTCATTATTATCTGTATCCAAACTGCTGCTGATCTATTCTGTTGTCGATCAGGAGCAGATTGGACATTTAGGAAATAATTGTCAGATCCTGTCAGACGGGAAATTGCATTATGTGTACCCAGCATGATTTCCTACCATATTATTATATTGTATTGTGTGTGGCTGAGGGAGACCTTTCAGGAATCCCACCCTTGAAAATCCTGGGTTTGCCCCTGCAATGTGCTTCCTTGATGGCCTTGTCTAGGACACCAAATCAAATGAACCACATCCTTGTAATTACATTAAAAAAGCTGACAAATTTTTAAACTGTTTTGATTGCTATATTTCCTCCTCTCCTGGAACACGTCACTTTTTACAGTGCACAAAGATGTGAGACCCAAATGTCCTTGTAGATTACAAGACGTGGACAAAACCAACAGGCCATCAAAGAAGCGCATTGGGAAGCACAAATGCAATACCGAGGAATGGTCTGGGGTGGGGTGGGGGGGAAATCGGGGGTGTGCGTCCTGCTGGATTCTCCACCTTCGTATCAGTCCTTCTGCCCCAATCTAACACCGCAGTCTTCTCCCTGTGTGGCGTGACCCTGCTTGAACAGGAGACAGAATAACGTCTACCTGACTATGGTCACACTCAGGCCTTAATGCGCAAGGTATAAGAACTGATATACCGAAGGCAGAGATACCAACAGAGACCTACAAGGCAAAACGCAGGCAGGAATGTCAAAATAAGCCAGGGGTTATACACGAGAGATACTAATTGTCCAGTGGGGATAAACAATCTCAGAGTCTGGTACAGGAAAAAGGTCAGTCCAGGCTCAATACAAATGCTCAATTTCAAGCAAGGGTCAATCCAGACGACATTCAACAGAAGTCAAGATACAGGCAAAGGTCAATCCAGGCGGCAATCAAGAGTTGTCAATGTACAAGCAAAGGTCAATCCAGGTAATCAATCCATAATACTGATAACCGTTAGGTAGATAAGCAACTAGTAAAGCTAATGCCATCATGGGCAATGGAAAATAAGCAAAGCCAGGCTTAAAGGGGAACTTCAGCCTAAACAAACATACTGTCATTCAGTTACATTAGTTATGTTAATTAGAATAGATAGGTAATATAATTTTTTACCCACCCTGTTTTAAAATAACAGGCAAATGTTTGTGATTCATGGGGGCTGCCATCTTTGTCATGGGGGCAGCCATCTTTTTGGTTGAAAGGAGGTGACAAGGAGCAGGAGACACAGTTCCAACTGTCCTGTGTCCTGATAACACCTCCCAGCTGCACACGCTAGGCTTCAAATGTCAAATTCAAAATGTCAAAAAAAAAATTTGCACCAAAACAGCAGAACGAGAGCAACAACATCAGAAATCCCATCATGCTTTGCACAGCATAAGGGGAAAACTGCCCGGGCAGTTTTCTTCTGTGCAGCTAAAAATGAGGCTTGGATAAGAGAAACAAAGTTCTGATGCTGTGAAACTGTTGAAGAAACACCAGGCCTTTTCAGTGCTGCTGAGTCGATTTTTAGTCCGGGGGTTCACTTTAAATTCAACATGCACCCAATCAGTGGCCAGCCACACAATAATCCACCAATCAGACAGAACCAGACTTTTCCTGAGTGTCAACTTCAAGTATGTCAGCTGACACTATGCCAACGCCAGAGAGTGTACTCTGGACGGGAGGAGAGATGCACCCGCCCACCTAGACTGCTATCATGTGCACACTAGAGAGGTGTTCCCGAAGAGGAGGTAGAATAGTTAGGGCTCACAGTAACTTTAAATTATCTGTATTGTATATATTAGAAATAATGCAAACATGCAAAAGTAAAACAGATTCCAGAGCAACTAAACAAGTATTTTTCTGTTAAAGCACCAGTTTTACGAAAAATTACAACAATTAAAGCGAAACTTACAAAAAAATAAAAAATGGATACTTACCTAGTTAGAGGGAAGCATCTGGATGATCCAGGGTTAAAGTAATAAGGGATGTAGGGGACTTGTGTAAATATTTGTTAGTGCAAAATCTCATCCAGTTGTTCAGGTGTGCCCCCGATGATTCACTATACGTAACAAAATGTGTATGGCGGAGCCACAACACAGAAGAGATGTGTGCTAGTGTGGTATTAGCGTCCTGGGACAGTGGCGTGATTTAGGAGCGGTCCGTTGGCCAACTTATGGGGGAGGGGCCTGCAAAAATTTGTGTGATTTTAAAAATCTTTTTTATGTGAGTGCATACCTTTTAATAAATGATAATAAATTTTAAAAAAAGGTTTTAGAGTTTTACACTATGTGGAGTTCATTATATTTTCTGAGGTGATTGATCTGTGTTTTCTGTGAGATGGAGAAGATAATCTGGAGAGTCCCGACAAAGTCAGAGAGAGGCCCTTGACTACCCCTAAAAGTGCTGCAGTCAGACCCATTTAACATTAGGGACATTGACTAAAAGTGATTGCTCCATCTGAAGGGTGAAGTGAAGGTATTCACTGATAGCCGTCTTGGTTTCCATGGTGTATTAACTACAGGTGTGCCACACTGATTGCATGCTGAGAAGCAGTAAAGCCATAAGGTGGCCACACACCATACAATTTTCTTCTTCCCTACAATTCAAGGTTTACAATTTCCTTAAAATTGATTAAACAAATCAACCACTCCCGATAAAAACGGGAAATCCATTCAAATTTCTTCCTTGAATACAAAAAAGCCTTAGATTTTTCAGGAAAACCGATCATTTTTATTTAATTGCCGTAAAATCGGATCATTTTATTGTATTGTGTGTTGCCACCTTTACGCTGTTTATTGATGAAGGAAGAACACTGACTATGGAACACCTTTTTAAACAGACTTAATAGTGAAGTATTGAAACAAGCTCACCCAGTTGTAGCCGGTGGTTGCTATTAGTCCATGAACTCCCATGGTAGAAAGGCATTAGGGTGGTATCAGTACAATGATTGCATGCAAAGAGGCTGCTCAGGACAGCAGAGACAGCAGATGGCGGTGCAACTCAGGCCCAGAAATCATGCGAGCCGGACAGATGAAGTCCTCTTTTGCACGGCATCATTGTACTGTTACCAACATCCTGACTTTCCACCACGGGAGTACATGGACTGGGGCCTCTACTGGATGAGCTTGTTTCAATACTTCACTATTGTTTGGTCTAGTTGGTATTGTTTGCAGGCTGACTATGATTGGGCCAGTAGTTTTTTACTGAGAACATCATATCATCTGGGGATTACTTAGTTTGCTGTGACTGGGCCGACTCGTGCTTGGTGGTAATTGATATTATTACTGTAATTACAATTTGTTCATCTGCTATGATTGGGTGGTAGTTCAGCCATAGATTCTGGTAATCAGTTCAACGTACTGCACACAAGTCTATTGGGTTTTACCCTGGATTCCAGAGAAACTGAACTTTTACCACAACCGCTTTCAGTGGCAATGTGGTATATAGAAATTCCAGAACTGTATATAATATCTCTTTACTCCTTAAGGTTTCATGTGAGCTTACATTGGCTACTGCAGTTGACATTAATTTGGTCCTGTTCCTATGTTAAGCTGTGTTTTTATATCTTTTGTGCTGTTTTGGGGAGGGATATTAGGTTTTGTACTGTATGAGGTGTTGAATGTTTGTTTATAAATAAAAGTTGCAATTTTGTATGAATTCCTGGGCTTGAGACCTGCATTCCTTCCATATTTTAGACTGTAAAACAAAACATCCCACTACAACGCCAAGTAATTCAGTTTTGTCTTGCATTGCACCCTGCTTCCCCCAAGATTTCTGTTGTGTACAGTAGTAGCGTGTAGCCTTCTTTCTTCCTAGACACCTTTCCTAATGTTTGGACCAAAAACCACAGGAAAATTGTCCTACATTCAGAATCATCCAGCAATGTGGAAGGGAGCCCCACTGTTTCTGAGTTGTTTAGTGCTCTCTGGAAATCTGTGCCAAGTAAAAGCATTATATTAACAGGCAAAATAAATAATTAAAACATGAGCTATGCTAATAATGTTAAAACAGGAGCTATTTGCATGTACTGAGCTTTATGTGAGCAAGACTGAACTCCCATGTTTGCATAGGTTTTCTCACACATGCTAAAATCATACTGGTAGGTTCATTGGCTTCCCCCAAAATGGTCCTAGACTATAGCTGGAATATTACAGTGTACTATTAAAGTGACACTGAATCGAAATAAAACTCATAATATAATGAATTGGTTGTGTAATACAGATAATTAATAAAGCATTAGTAGCAAAGAAAATAGTTTTTTTTTTTTTTATAATATTGCATCATTCTCTAATAATTGCAGTTTCCACAATTCACTCAGCATTTTAAATGATTTCACAGAGCAGGCTATTGACTATTTGGACTTTTCTCTGCAGACAAACCATAAACAAAGAAGAAACAATGAGAGACAGTTGAGATAAGAGCTTCAAAAGACAGTGCTGTCCAAGATTTTACAAAGTGGCAGAGCTCAAAGAAGCTCTTTTGCATATATAACTGAAGTTTCTTAACTCTTCCTGTACTGGAAACAATATGAGTGCTAATATCTGTGCTAATAATGTTTTATTTCTTAGCTGTACTACACATACAAATCATTATATCATAAGTTTATTTTCACTTCAGAGAACCTGTAATGAGAAAAAGGGCCCCTGGGGGGTTCTTACCTCTCGGGAGGGGAAAGCTTCTGGATCCGATTGAGGCTTCTCCTGTTGTCCTCTGTCCCACAATGGTCTCTCTAGGGTGCTTCGAACAGCGGCCATGTAAATATTTACCTTCCCTGGCTCCAGTGCAGGCGCTGTAGCAGCTCTCGGCTCGGAACAGGCGGAACTAGCTGATCCCAGTTGGGTTCACTCTACTGCGCAGGTGCAAGTCGCCTGCGCAGTAGAGCGGACCCGAATGGGATCAGCTATTTCTGCCCGTTGAGAGCCGCTACTGTGCCTGCGCTGGAGTCGGGGAAGATAAATATTGCAGGCGCTACTGCTCTTGTGCTACAGCCAGCAACAGCCTGACAAATTGTCATCTGTGGCTTACGAGGGGCACAGCAAGAACACCGTGGGACTGAGGAGGACGGTGAAAGCCTCAATCCGATTCAGGGGCTTCCCCCTCCCGAGGTGAGTACCCCCCAGGGACCCTTTTTTTTTTTTAGTACAGGTACTCTTTGAGGTTAAGACATTAGGATGTGAGCCCCTTTGAGGGATAGTTGATGGAAAATAATTTAATATACTCTGTAAAGAGCTGCATAAATTATCTGTATAAATACATAATAGTAATAATACCAATCATAGTATATACAGGCTTACTAGATAGGATTCCTAAAGGTGAGACCCAGGAAGAGAAGAATGCATGTATTCAAGGGGAAACTGTCTAATGATAAAAAACAAATGATCCTAGTACCCCCTTCCTCTTTAAAATGAAAAGCTTCTGCAAGCCATAGAATTCACTAGAATATGACATGGAAGATGGTGCAGGTACTACTGTGTCACTTACAAAAATCTAAATCCTATCCAATAGTTCTGACGACCTACTACACTTGATTATAATTCTTGTATCCTTGTGCTCACTGCCTTCCTCCTACATACTTCTTCTCATACCTGGAGTACAGCCAGTGTGTAGGTCTTGATTCATAGCTGCAGACCACAATACAAAATCACATCGCTTATGGGCGATATTGCAAAAAACAAGGGTAATTTTTTTTTTCCACCCCACAAACCCTCTTATGATAGGCAGGTGACCTGATTTTACACTTACTGAGTTGCGACAACGACATAGCTGGGTATAAAAAGTAAAGTAAAATGCTACCCTGTTATACAGTCTTATGGGCATGCAATCAGGCATACAATCATATATATGCTCCTAAAAATTACTGGTACTTAAAATATGAGACTGTTTTTTGTGTATCTTGAGACTTACTTTAAGCAAGCTGTGTTACTGGTGCTACCATTACACAGTACAATTCATGTCAAGCTTGCAGCTTGCTGCTCAACCACTCCCCTAATACTTCACCACCCCCTCTCGCCCCACTTTCTCAGCCAGACAGAGGAGAGGAAATGACTTCACTCCCCTGGAGGGGGAAGCAAGCCCCCAGCCTTTTCCAACACTTACAGGGGACAGAGAAGGGGAAGAGGAGATTTTGTGTGATTTACTGCTTCCTGAGTAACTATTAACTGCTTCAGCCCTTGCCTCAAATAGCATGGCTAAGATGAAAGAGAGAATTTAAAACATCCTATAAAATTACACCAACAGTAAGCTATGTAGATAGAACATACCAGCTATTGATAGAAGCTAGTTATTCGTATTACTCCTTTTCCCAATTCATAGTTATAAGAATGTGGAAACATTTTAATTTTTAACTTTTTATCTAGGGGTTAATTTGTATCCACTGAAATCTGAGCTTTTAGTCTGGGACAAGTGTTGGAGATCTCATGGGAGGGGGAGTGGAATTCCACAATTCTGGTACATGCCTTTCCCATACATCACTTTCAGAGACACATACATTCATACATGTAACATTTGTTATTCTTTTGCATCTTGCATTAACAGACTTTAGTGTTTACCCCACTACCCATTATTTCTGGAATAGGTGCAAAATATGCTTCATAGTTACATAGTGTATTGTCATTTGGTGTATATTTATCACTGGGTCCGTAATTTTACACTTTTTTTTTGTAATTCCTTCCTTTTGGCTCTGCTTGTGCTTATAGATGTCTCCTCTTTGCTCCCAGCTGCCCTGAGTTTTGGCATAGTGCCATGATAGAACAGATGGTACTGGTGGTGGTCTGTTCCTCCCCCTTCCCTGTAAACATACAGAGATGTGGTAGAATTTTAATATGCTTTGCAATTAGAAGCTTTGAATGTATAACTTTTCTTAGTATTGCACAGAAATGGATGGATTACATGTTCTGTTTTAACAGTTAAAACAAATGTAAATGCTACTGTATATTATTGTTCATTTGTTTTTGTTTTTTTATTGTAGAGCTTTAGCTTATTGTAACTTTTTTTGGGATTTAAATAGGTTTACCCTGCTAACTCAAGCGAAGAATATGGTGGTGACCGTGGAAGCTTTGTATCAAAGCCACCAAATTCTATTTACCCTGGGGGATTCTACATGGCAGGTGATTGTTTGCCATTTTGTCTAAAACTAAGACCTATATTTTTTTTTTATTATGTATATAAAATTATTATCCTGATTATTTTCCAAAATACGTTTGAAAGTACTCGGTGTTTAGCCAAATATATTTGAGTATTTATAGGGACAAAGCAGATCTGCTCCAGTGTAACAGAAAGCATATTAATGCAAAAAATATGATTTCCTATTACATTTTATTGGATACAAATTTTAAGTATACAGTATAATAAAAAAAATATATAATTTTAAATTTATAATCTTAAAGTGAGCCAGCAGTGATGTGAAAACTATTAAATTGGGAATGGCCCCATGAAGTAAGGTGGCTCTATGTCTGTTCCAGCAATTGTTTTCTTCCTCCTTGTTAGGGCTGGTTCAGACGGGCGTTTTTGTGGCGTTTAACGCAGCGTTTCAGACGCAGCGTTTTTTGGGATCTACTGCCATCCCATGCAAGTGAATGGGAGCGTTTAGAGCTGGCTTTTGCAGGCTTTCATGAAAGCCTGGCAGTAGATCCCAGCGTTGCGTCTAGTCTCAAAAGCAACATGCTGCTTTCAGAGGCAGTAAACGCGAGGAAACAATAGCAGAGACCAGAACTGCTAGCCTTGAACGCTTTTCAAAAGCTTTCAAAAGCTAGCTTTTAAACGCTGGCGTTTAAACGCTGGCGTTTGAACGCAATGCCAAGCAAAAGCTCAGCAGACGCCCGTGTGAACCAGCCCTTAAGGTGGCCACACACTATACAATTTTTTAAATATATGTTCAATTTAAGAATTGCAATCAATTTTTCTCACTGTAACATTTCAAAAATCTGACCAATGTACCACACACATATGCTCAATTTTTCCCCAATTATGATAAAAATGATTGGAAACTGACAAAATTGCTAGGGTTTGTATATTAATAAATTGCCAATCTAACACACACCATACAATCTTTAGAAAGGTTGAAGAAAAATATCTGTCATTCCGGATCGATAATCGAAGAAAACGGGAAATCCGATCGGATTTTTAAGTCAAAGGAAAAAAAAGCTTTTGTTTTTTTCAGGAGATCCAATCGTTTTTATCGAATTGCTATAAAATCGGATCATTTTGTTGTATTGTGTGTGGCCACCTTTAGTCTAGTGGAGTAATTCACTGTGTCAAGCTCTGGGAAAACCTAGCTGTCACTGCAGGCACCCAAAGGCTTGACAGGGATGCAGTGCCTGCCTCTGTCAACCTACACCCACCCACAGTGGAATATAAATCCTTACCCACCTTTCCCTTGCAGGATTGGACAAATTGGCAAGGGGAAGGTGGGCAGCAGAGATAACTGACAAAAGTGTGGGAGCTGGTACTACAGTCCTGTTACCTGTAGCTTGACAGATAATTAATGAGGAGGAAGAAAAAGATCACAGGGTATGTAAGAACTTGCAACCTGCTGCATGGATCCAATCTCAGTTTGATATATTTTAATTTTACCTTAAAGTGAACCTGAGGTGTGAGTGATGTTGAGGCTTCCATATTTGTTTTCTTTTAAACAATACCACTTGCCTGGCAGCCCTGCTGATCTATTTTGGCTGCAGTCGTGTCTGTAGTACATGAGAATCAAGCATGTAGCTAATCTTGTCAGTTCTGACAATATTGTCAGAAACACCTGATCTGCATATGCTTGTTCAGGGTCTATGGCTGAAAGTATTAGAGGCAGAGAATCAGCAGGACAGCCAGGCTACTGGTATTGGTTAGAAGGAAGTAAATATGGCAGCCTCCATATAACTCTCACCTCGGGTTCCCTTAAAGAATACCTCTACTAACGCCTCTGTATCTCTACTTCTGAGGCTAATATCTTCATGTGTTTGAGTGATTTTTGAAATGTAGACCTACAAATCAGATGTATTGTATGTAAGAAAAAGTATTCATGACAAGATCAGATCACAGTTGCTCTTGAATTTTTTTCTTTATTGGGACTCCTGTTGCTATAGCAGGAGAAGGAAACGTAAATGTAAAGGAAAAAAGGGGGGCTGGGGAGCATATGTCACAAATCACAAAAATCAAAAAATAAGTGAAAAATTACAAAATTTATTAATATTATAATTGAGCATATTAAAAAGCACCAATGTAAACTGCCAAAAGACCACGCTCAGCAACCAATCAGACATCAAACACACCACTGTCTAAGACCACCTAATGTGATCAGGGATCCAAAATGTCCTATAAAAAGTAGGCCTAGACAAGTATAGTGCATCAAAAATGGGGACTATGGGAAAGTAGCAGTTATAGCAGGCCGGTACAGATGACAGAGGCAAAGTAAGTCAATATATCCAGCAAAGACCAGGAAGCCAATAAAGCATCTGCAGACAAACAGTTCAATGAAACAGCATAGCCAGCATGGACAGATGGAATGCAGGTTGCAGCAAGCACAAATCAGAGAAATGGCATGAAGCATAAGCCATACTATACCCAATCCTGGTACAGCAGTACGGAGTCCAGTTAGCTCCTGAAGGCTGTCTGGTCTCTCAACCCCATGTGTAGAAGCCCAAGGCTGGGGGAGTGACTTTTAATCCGATAGAGGAATCAGGTCCAGTGTGCTAATGTGGCAGGCTATGATGGTCAAAGCAAAGTCCCATGTAGGCAGAGAGCTAAAGGTCTTCCAGGTGGAGATCGTAGAGATGCCTCAGGCCAGCAGAGGGTGGAGGCGGAGAGTGGGAGGGCAGCGGGACAAAGGCAGACAGGTGCTAGCACCACGCCGGCAGCACTGACATGTTTCGCCGGGTCTACCGGCTTTTTCGAAGGGAGGCGTGGCTGGGATCAT